>NC_091120.1:32368207-32453207 GCF_040183065.1 Periplaneta americana | reverse complement strand
ACTTCGTACAAACACAGAAACATTATCTGTAGGCTATCTTTCATAGCTTTCGATTGTTGCTGTCCAAGGCCCCTTATAGACGAAGTCATTTGTTTTTTTAATTCATTACACGGCCTTAGATGGCAGTTATTTTAATTTTAAAACTCATTTATCTCATTAAATATCAGTCCTATCAAAATTTTTTAAGGATTAAACTTATCGGAAATTATTTTTAAAATAACTTTTGTTATGTAACACTTTTCACAAAAATCAGTAATAAGCGAGATATTTCGATTTATTTAATTCAGGTCCCCTTATAACCCCCCCCCCCTTTTAAATAGTGTATTTTGAATGCCACATAGCCTAAAATCTAAGTTACAACGAACTTAATTTATATTCCAATTTTCATCGAAATCCGTTCAGCCATTATCGCGTGAAAAGGTAACAAACATACAGACAGACAGACAGACAGACATACAAACAAAAATTAAAGAAAAGCGATTTTCGGTTTCAGGGTGATTAATTATATATGTTAGGACCAATTATTTTTGGAAAATCGAAAATTACCAGAAAAATTTCGGCTACAGATTTATTATTAGTATAGATTAATTTTACATATATTTACTGGTTGAGTGGCTGACTGAAAAAAACTACACTTTCTGACATTCAAGCAACTTTACTGATAAAAAAAATTGACTGGATGACTTATAAAAACCTGATTGACCGAATGACAGAAAACTTTCCTCTTTCTTGTCTCACAGACAGGCAACTTGGCTCAATGACTAATCCTCGACTGATTGACTGACAGGAAAGCATATAGAAAGACAACATAATAATAGTAATGTTTCTGGTATGAGAAGTACATGTAAAACATGTATTTTCACTGAACTCCCAGGTATATTCTGCAGCTTTACAGTAATTCGTGTATGCTTCGTATGGCTTTTGACTAGTAGGAAAATACTGTATAATCAGATATACGAACATTTTTATGTATATAAAATAGCCGTTCTGGAATTTCAATAGGTGTAGTTTTCGAAGTTAGTGTAAGTTAATTCTCTTAACATGTTTCAGAGACATGCGTTGGAAAGTCCATCTAAAACCTTTTACTAGATTCTTGTCTCCCAATTACATCCAGTTCTAAGCAAGTGAAGACTTGAGTTGTCTTGGTTATTGACACGTACAGGTTCCTGAGTAAAAGATTCGAGCTCAGGCAGTGGAGAGAAAACAAAAAAGATTGATGTACCGTTATCTGAATTAATTATTGATAGGAAGTAGAACATAAATAAAAGCAGAGGAACTGACTAAGCTTGTTGGAAGAGCCTCAGTATTGAATTAGATCGGAGATGTTTCCCTAACTAGTCTACCATTTCTAAAGAACTCAGTGGTGTATGGAACACTGTAATGTGAGTGACAGAGAAACCTGAATGACTTTATGAAAATGTGTTCCATAACAATATTATCGTCCACCGCTGTGGAGTAATGGTTAGCATGCCTGACCGTAAAACGAGTGGGTCCGGGTTCAAATTCTGGTTGGAATAAGTTATCTGGTTGAGGTTTTCTCCGGGGTTTTCCCTCAACCTATTAAAAGCAAATGCTGGATAACTATCGCTCTGGACTCAGCGTTAAACCACAGTCTAGTAGTATATACAGTCTCGAAGCTCAATACGTAGGAAATATGCATCCATAGATAGTTGCTAACTACTAGGTTCGCTACTATCGCCTCATCACAGACAATGCGAAATAGTCCGGCACAGTCTATTGTTCCTAGTACTTTCAGCAACTCAAGCTTCGTGACTGTATATACTAGGCTGTGGTTAAACATTTGTTTCGAACTAGCATAAAAAATCTAATTCTAGAATTGCTGCCTAAAAACAATTTTGTCTACTATTTTCAATACAGCATTGTATTCTTCACCTGGCAAAATTAGAAACATTAAATCCAGACGTTTGAGATGAGCAGGGCATGTAGCATGTATGGGCGAATCCGGAAATGTATATAGAGTGATAAGGTAAGCGTTCACTACATCGTATCGCACTCCTCGTACGAATCGCCCGCAACGGATATTTTTAGTGCAGTGCGTTCACTGTAACGGCTTCACCTCATCGCCTCATCGGATTCCCCTATCAGCTGTTTAAAACATGACGTCGTACGATATTGACATTACTGAAAACAGAGGAGTTTGAGGTTAGGTCTATTAATCATGAGTGTTAGCGAATAAGAATTTGTAATTGCTTCTTACGTCTTAATTGAAGAGGAAGAAACGAAAGAAATATTGGTTACATAATATATATGTAAGAAACGACTTGATTACTGTAATGGGATCGCCTCAAATTATATATAATTCTTCGCAATTTTGTACAAGCGAAATAAGTTTTCCGTCTGCAATTTTGGTGCGAAACTGAACATGGCACAACATAATAGTAACAGTTGAGCAATTAAAACTGATTTATTAAAGAAGGGTATGATCGCACGCATCGGAAAAGTTGCTCATCCGAGAAACGTGGACGGATTTGCCGAGAGCCGATGCGTGCGATACGATGTAGTGAACGCGGTTACATAACAATTACAGCAAAGATTGTCTTTTTCCGATCCGTGCGATTCATCCGATGAGTGCGATACAATGTAGTGAACGCTTACCTTAAGTTGGGAGGTCGGAGAGAAAAATACCGAGACGTAGATGGGAGGATAATATTAAAATGAATTTGAGGGAGGTGGGATATGATTGTAGATACTGGATTATTCTTGCATAGGATAGGGACCGATGGCGGGCTTATGTGAGGACGGCAATGAACTTCCGGGTTCCTTAAAAGCGATAAGTAAGTAAATTATTTGAGTATGAAATCCCAGACGTGTTCCTCCATTAACTTGTAATACTGTATATGCCATAGCCTACTGTATATGGATATTGATACAATACCATTATGCGGTATAACTGTTTACTGGTTCAACCCCATGCTATGACAATCAGATTAAATATTATGTTATTTTAACATTTCACTGTAAACAGAATGAAGAGTCTCTTGTCCGATACACCACTTGATGAGTAGAATGGCGAAGCCCTTGAGACGGCGACGTACGGTGTTCGTGACTGAATGAGCGTTGGAAGCTCCCTCAGTGTTTTGAAATGGTTAAGTCGTTGTTTGTACTCCATCAAGTCTTCACGCTCTGCAGCAGGCTTCAAAACGCTTACATTTCTTCCAACACTTTTTTCGCAGTGTAATATACACAACACGATGTACAGTTAACATACAGCCAAAGTTTTCAGAATGTACAAGCCTTTCCCTTCTTAGCTTGTCCAGAGATGTGAGGTAATATTGCAGATATTCTATCAAAATTATAATTGAATAAATAAAACTAACAAAGAATAAAGTGAGGAAACATTATCAACTCACACATAGGCCTACAATTAAGTATGGCCATAGCCTTTATATGAAAGTCGGGACAGGAGAAGAAATGTCGGAAGGAAGTGAAATAGGAAAAGGAGTACGTCAAGGATGCCCTTTATCACTTACTCTGTTCAACATCTACTTGGAGGATTTAGTGAAGAACTGTTTTTATAAAATGGGAGGAGTGGTAGTAGTAGGAGGAAGAAGAATAAACTGCGTAAGATTTGCTGAAGATATGGCGTTGCTAGCTGAAGAGGAGACGATACTAAGAATATGCTACTGGAGCTGAATGACAGCTGTGAGCAGTATGGGAAGAAGATAAATGCAAATAAGACGAAGACCATGGTCATAGGAAGAAAAATAAAGGAGGTAAACTTTCGAACTCTAAATGAGACAGTAGAGCAAGTGAACAGCTTCAAATACTTGGACGCAATAATATGAGCTGCTACCAGGAAGTCAAAAGAAGGACAGCAATGATCAAGGAAGCTTTAAATAGAAAAAGAATATGAATATGATTTATTGTAATAAGTTTTTTATAAAATAATATTTTAGGAACTTGATTCTTTACAGTTTAATTATGCATCCTAATGTACAGTCTTAAAGAATTTAGAAGAGTAGCGTGATTTGTAACAATTGTTGTGATAAATGCGTAAGAAAAGTATAATTTTGTAGTTAAAAATCGAAAAGAAATTCTGTACGAAGAAATTATGGAATTCACAACACATTTTTGCTTCAAAATACTAGCCAATTAAGGAAATGATACTTCTGAATAGTTTATTCTTTATCTGCAATATTCTTTTATGTTTAAAACGAAAGAATAATGGCATTTTACAAACAACTTCAAATTAGTGTAACTGAAAATATTGAGATTAGGACACATGTGAAATTTTTTGCTGAGAATGTCTTCGGAAATAAGCTCCGTAAGTGGCGGTAAAACCTCATGAACCACTGTATATATACATATAAGCTTACATACATAAACATATATGCCGTTCCTATGCTTTCCGCGAATTCATTTCCTTTATTATTTGCGAATGATATTAACGTTTGTTGTTTAGTTTCGTTAACTGTGTGAAATCATTTACTAAGCACTCAAATAAAAAGATGATCTTCTGTCCTCTGGATTACGCATACAATGCATTTTATAAAATCCCAAAATTAAAAAGTTTTATTTATTTATAATTTTTAAAATTTAAAAGTCAATAATACCATATTATTGTTATTTACTTTTGCACAAATTCACATAAAATAGCTGTATTATATCTATATATATAATTTGAACTGGTAATGGAAATTACGGGAAAACGGCTGAACGGATTTTAATGAGTGACCCCTCATTTTCATGCCTGGCATCCAAAGTTTTTCGGAAAAGTAGTAGTTTTCAGTGAAATGTCAATTTTCCTACATAATTTTCCTATTTTCCAAAATCCATCTGTTGTCAGTTTTGAGAACTAATTTTATTCAATCACGGCCGACTTGATTGAATTTCAGAACAAAACACACTCTACAATAAACAATAGGCTATTACACGAAGGCCATTATCTGCAGGATTGCCGACATATTTAGAGCTCAATTCAATTTGTTATTAAAAACTGATTCTGCAGTGTATAATTTTCTGAGTAGGCCTACAGCTGTGTATTGGATATTCAAATCTACGAAACTTGAGGTGGTTTGATGACATTATTACAATTAGAAATTAAATATTACTATAGTTAGAATCATGATGCGTCTATTCTTCATTAATTGTACATAATATTGATGCTATATTGATGACATGAAAGTGAAACGTTTTGAGGTTATGTAAGTAAATGTAGAGAAAATCTTAATTTAGATCATCATTTCTATAATTTACTGACTGACTGCTATATATAACTACAAAACTTAAGTAAGATAATAATATTGTTATTAAAATCAAATATTTTTATACTTATTAAACCAGTGGGTTTGGGTCTTTCTCATATACTTAATGGCGGTGTGGTGTAGATATTTATATGCGTCATTCTCTTCAGTATTGGCTCAAGAAGGCGCAAAAATTACAGTTCCTAAGGAAATATGAAAAGGTATTACTTACTGATAAAATAAGAGGCCTAGAAAATTTTGTGGTCTCCAGATCATTTCAGCAAGATCTCTTAGTAGGATAAAATGATTTTACGCTCTACATTTCAAGTTCTACATGCAGCAGCTATACGAAAATGCTATTGTTCGAAAGCTTAGCAAACCTGGCATTTTTTAACTTTTGCCTACAATCCACAATGACCTGAAATAGCTACTGCTATCGTCCTGGCATTGATACTTACGTTTTTGCGTTGAAACTCAAAAACTGAAGTTGGATAGGTTCAAGAAAAAGTATTTGGCCTAAAAAATCCATTCAGAGGGAGTATGTTTCATTATCATGGAAGTAAATAACTATCAAAAAGACAAGTATTCTTCATTGAAAATAAATGTGAAAATTTTTTATTTGAACGTCTAACGAACTTAGTTTGCAGCAGCATTTGCTGCACAAGCCACTAGTATTATATAATATTTTACCTATTTACGGAAACATTTCAGGGCGACGTCAATATAAAAACTTAAAGCTTTTCATGTTTACACTAATATTGTTATATAAATAGATATTGATATGTCGAATTTAGTAGAGGAGAAGGTGGAAATATGGGTTAGGAGTGGTAATATGGGCTACCTCGTTTTTTACTATATATGGTATTTTTACCTACCGAAAAAGCTCTAAAACTACATCTCGTGTCCATCAGTCTGCGTGCACAAAGAGTCAAACCAGTTGGCTTTGTGGTGTGGATGTGGTGTGTCCTTTGTGTTTTTCATCAATTTCAAAGCTTTTGCAGGTATGTAGTCTCAATTTTATTAAAAGAAATATATTTTGTGTTTAGAAATCATGCTTGATGTGTTGCACTGATTAAGAATAGCTCTATACCTGCCATAAGAGTAATATTTCTGTGGTGTTTAAAAATGAGTTCGGAGATAAATGAAAATTAAACTTGGAACCCTTATTACAAATAATTTGCTACACAAATAAAACACATCAACTGCTAGTATTCTTCGATTTTTGCACACCCACTTGTATAATTTAACTTGTGTGTTCATCTGGGGAACAAAATTCCACCTGGACAAAAAAATGACTTATACCCCTTTACCCGAACACCACAGATTTATTTAGGACAACAATTGCCATACATAATCTTAGAAACCTTCATGAGTCGATACTGCTAATTTGGGCTACCGCTATGTGTCAAATATGGGATAGGTAGCCCATATTACCAGCAAGTTAACACATCCTTTATTTTCACTATCGTGATTTGCGTTATTTGTTACAGAATATTGCCATTGATGTGACACAGGTTTCCTACTTATCTTTCTTTGTTTTTTTTTTTTTTTCAATTTTATTTTCAAACTTTTGTGGTAGCCCATATTTAGATCCTACTACATATAGAGGACCAGTTTGTCTTTCTTTCAAAAAGTAATTATATGCAAATATCTATTTCATCTATTGACCTTTAACACTGGAAAAAATGTATATGAATAATTACTCTATATGTCAATAAGAGTTTCAAGCAATATGCCACATAATTTTCCGTTATTATGAGGAAAACAAAATGGGTAGCCCATATTTCCACCTTCTCCTCTACACTAATATTAAAAGGAAACTTTATTTTAAATCAGATTTGTGTATGCGTGTTCATTTCATATAGACAGTTACTGGAACAACACATAAATTGAAAATATATACCCATGTGTTATCACAGCAATCAATTAATGTAAAGGATAATAAAGAACGATTATAAAAAGAAAAACTTAATTGACTTAAAGACCCCAGCATCCTTCATGTACATAAACTACAAAATACCTAAAAAAATAAGTAAGAAAACGACCATTATTCTCCGGTCTTGGTGTAGTAATGAACTGTCGAAAAATGTCAGACGACCTTGAAACAGAAAGCAATGTGATGGCACTCATAAATTTAGGTTACCTCAAAGTTGGTCCATGAGCAACTTTCCACGGCGATGCTTGATCTTTAACCTCTACCACAAGATGTAGGATATGAGAAGTACGCAGAGGTGTTTCTGTAGGTTAGTCGTACGGGGGAAGATGTAAGACAGGTTCAGATGGAGAGGGGGAGGACGCATGTTTTAAGACGAGTAGCAGAATTCGCAGTCGTCAGTGCTCCATCGTCTGTGGGAGACCACCATGTGTCTTCGCAGAGTTAAAAAAAAACATTGGTCCAAATCAGGACAACCGCTTTCTTCACAAGGATTTTCGTCCTGTCTTTTGATTTTATAACAGGTTATAGTAACGACCTACTATTTGTAGCGGAAACATCCGAGCCGACTATGACGTAAATCAACCGAAGATGTAACTTCAGAAGATACATACGTCGATAAAAAAAAGTATACTGTTCCACATCAGAGGTTTCCGTGTTGAACTTGTTCCTTTGATACACCAAGATTGATCCTTCTTACATCTAGTTGGTTTTCTTCAAGTGGCAATTTTCGGTTGGCCTACTTCAACTGTTTGCCTTCACATGAATTAAATGAATGTCGTCACAATAGACAGGTTTACTGTTCCCCCCTCTACACCTCCAGTAATTGCTGAAATATCGGAATAAGTAGTTTTAATTAATGCTATGTCCTGTCATCTCTTATGTGGCGTCATGCTGAACCTACACCACAAGAATCCACCTTGTGTAACTCTAAGATATAGTGGGTTTCAAAACATTTCAAATAAGTAAACTACTTTAGCTCAAGACTCTTCCACGAATCCAAAGCAAGTCGCAGAAAAATTGGAAAGGATGTTAGGATAGATTGACGGATTAATAGGCGGATAGAAACATAGATAAATAAACCGATAGGTTCATAGGTTCATAGGTCCATACAGACGGATAGGCGCATAGATAGCCTACATAATTATATGTATAGGCTGAGAGATGCATAGATACATAAATCAATAGACGGATAGGTTCATACAGAGGGATAGCTGCATAGATACATAATTTATATGGATAGACTGATAAATATATACTGTACATGAATGAATAGGCGGATAGATGCATGGATACATAAATCAATAGACGGATAGGTTCATACAGAGGGATAGCTGCATAGATACATAATTATGTATCTATGGATAGACTGATAAATATATATTGTACATGAATGAATAGGCGGATAGATGCATAGATATTTATATGGATAGACTGATAAATATATATTATACATGAATGAATAGGCGGATAGATGCATAGATACATAAATGAATAGACGGATAGGTTCGTACAGAGGGATAGCTGCATAGATACATAATTTTATGGATAGACTGATAAATATATATTGTACATGAATGAATAGGCGGATAGATGCATAAATACATAAATGAATAGACGGATAGATTCGTACAGAGGGATAGCTGCATAGATATATAATTATATGGATAGACTGATAAATATATATTGCACATGAATGAACAAGCGGATAGATGCATAGATACCTAAATGAATAGACGGACAGGTTCATACAGAGGAATAGCTGCATAGATACATAACTTACATGCATAGACTGATAAATATATACTGTACATGAATGAATAGGCGGATAGATGCATAGATATATAAATCAATAGACGGATAGGTTCATACAGAGGGATAGCTCCATAGATACATAATTATATGCATAGACTGATAAATATATATACTGTACATGAATGAATAGGCGGATAGATGCATAGATACATAAAGCAATAGATGGATAGGTTCATACAGAGGGATAGCTGCATAGATACATAATTTATATGGATAGACTGATAAATATATATTGTACATGAATGAATAGGCGGATAGATGCATAGATACATAAAGGAATAGATGAATAGGTTCATACAGAGGGATAGCTGCATAGATACATAATTATATGGATAGACTGATAAATATATATACTGTACATGAATGAATTGGCGGATAGATGTATAGATACATAAAGGAATAGATGGATAGGTTCATACAGAGGGATAGCTGCATAGATACATAATTATATGGATAGACTGATAAATATATAAGTTATACTGTACATAGATGAATAGGCGGATAGATGTATAGATACATAAAGGAATAGATGGATAGGTTCATACAGAGGGATAGCTGCATAGATACATAATTATATGGATAGACTGATAAATATATAAGTTATACTGTACATAGATGAATAGGCGGATAGATGTATAGATACATAAAGGAATAGATGGATAGGTTCATACAGAGGGATAGCTACATAGATACATAGTTATATGGATAGACTGATAAATATATACTGTACATGAATGAATAGGCGGATAGATGCATAGATACATGCATGAATATACGGATAGGTTCATACGGCAGATAGATGGACAGCTACATACGGGATGAACCATAGATAATGCCATTAATTTCAGGGGGAAAGACTATTCCTTGAGGTTTTCCAAACAATAAAGTTTAATACAATTTTCCTTTTCGAGATAAAACTTGTTTTATACAGGGTTATTTCGATTTCTGTTAACGAATTTGAATGACATGTGCGTCAGGAGTCACACGACAACTGAACTGTGGCACGAGGTGACAGACCAGTAATGAGGGATCTCATAGTCAGAGTGCACGGCGACTCCCAAGAAAATCGAGTCTTTTTGGGAGAGGTACATAACAACCCTTTCCGTTGCCAAGTACAGTTAAGAGTAAATAAAAGAAGCTTGCAATAAACGAGGTTTCGTTATTTTCAAGAGACATCTTCTGTGTACTTTATAAGATTGGTGAAGCTCGAATGGAATTAATAATGCGAAAGGACAGGGAACCTTTCAATTTGCAGATTCAGAATTCACGGCGTTTCTTCTGTCGGTCTTCACCTGCCTTGTCATCGAACAATAGATGACGGAGTCTTCTCGACTCCACATGCACTGCGAAATGGCAAAGCCCCTTCAATGTGCAAGATAACACCTGCCGTCCTAACAGCAAACAAAACGAGTCTTCTCGACTCCTTCTGCACTGCGAAATGACACAGTTCATTTCAATGTGCAGCTTTACACAAGCCACTTCTTCCTCGTCCCGCCCCGTGATCACTTTGATCACATTTCTGTCCCCTCACGTATGTGGTACCTAAGAGGTTACCTCGATTTTCGGTTTTTACCTTCAAAATTTTCTAGAGCTCCTTCAGTGGAGCAGCGTAACCCGGAGTGAGACAAGTGGCCAACAGCCTTGGAACTCACATATTTAGTTTCTTACAGCCCCGAAACCCTTGCAAGGACGCGTTTTGCGTACCTTTTAAATTTCTCCTCCCAATTCTCCTCTTTCAATTCAATCCCTGTTTCTCTTCTTTCCTGGGGACAGATATGGCAAGGATTTTATAGCCATTTAAAGTCCATCGCTCTCAGCCGTCTTTCAACTCGCGATCCTCAAATCTAATGGCCAGCGGGGTAACCGCAAGACCAGCGAGGATGAGTTATAACGTTATTAAATGTTCTATACTGTAACAGTCTTACTAATAATCCGTGTATAGTTTTTATACGAGACTTATGCAGAATCGAGACAGAAAACTTTACTAATGAACCATGCATAAGCAATAGATGTATAAACAGGCTGTAACTATGCAATGGGAACTTCTTTGCAGTACTTATATACACGAAACCCCTTATTTAAGCGTTGTATATAGAGAAAAAAATGGCCGCCCCTCTAACAGCTGCTCGTATCGACTGTCATTTTATGATGATGGTTGCCGTGTAACCACAGAAGAACAAACCAAAGAGGACAGAATAATTAGAATAATATTGCTGTAGCTTGTACTCTTTGACCAAAATATAGTGCGATAATCGATTAGAGCCAGTTGTACTATCGATACTTAACACGCCACACTAGAGCGCTCTACCGGATGCAATAGAGAACCTCAGATATTCTATTACTTTTCATAACGAAGTAATGACGAAACTATGACGTAGCTGTGTAACAGTTATACTGTTATACACGACGTATGTAGTGATTATTAGTAAGGAATTTACACAAGACTTATAAACGAGCTACTCATTGTATAAGTATAAGACAGTTAAACGTCTGTGTATAGAGTTTTTATTAGTAAGACCGTAAATGAATAAAACAAAAACGCTAAAGATATGATAATGATGTTGGAAAAGGGAGAAGAAGAAGAAGAAGATAAGAAAGATGAGGATGAGAGGGAAGGAATAATTAGAAATCTATTTTTCTTGTAACGATTCCTGTAAAAATGCACTTCCATTAAAACCAAATTTCTGTCATATTTCAGTGTGCAGATACTATTCAAATCACAGTGCATTGTCCAGTTCAGATGGCTTTAAAGCTAGGTTATCCACACAGCAGTTGAATACAGCACTAGATTTATGTTTTTGATGTGAATGAATGTCTCTTCGAGAGTTGTAGGACATTAAAGTAACATACTTAATGGCTTTCGAGCTCCTACAGTAGCTACATGCATGATCATAAATGTATATGAAGTATTGTAATGACTCTGTCAAAAAAACTAGAATGTATACACTTCATCATTCCACATGATTTTAATTATATTTAACAGGATTTGAAGTCACGGATTTGTTTTCAGCTTCCTCAAAACATTTTAAAGTTCAATGCTGTCATTGGCAGTAGAGTTGAAACTTTTTTGTGTCCTAGTCTATGTACTTAATTGTTTTAACACGCTTTATCTGCATATAGTGTGAATTAATTAAGAAGTGGCATGTGTAGAACTTGTTTCTAAAAAATTGGGGGGATTTTTTTCTTACTGTAAATAAATAGGCCTATTTTTTATTTTTCTTGTAACTTACAGTATACAGGATGAGTCGTAAGTAATGTCATTAATTTCAGGGTTTTATTATTTCCCATATTTCAAACAAAAAAGCTTAATAAAAATTTTGCTTATTTTTCTTCCTTTCGGAGATAAAAATTGTTTTGTATGAGACATTAAATAGCGTATTTTGGAAAAGCCATTGATTTACTTCTTAATATGCTCAGTAAATTTAAGGGGTTCGGTATAGCTTACAGCAGTAAAATTTTGGAAATATTCAACATTTTTGTCCACATCTGTGGAGTAACGGTTAGCGCGTCTGGCCGCGAAACCAGGTGGCCCGGGTTCGATTCCCGGCCGGGTCAAATTACCTGGTTGAGGTTTTTCCGGGGTTTTCCCTCAACCCAATATGAGCAAATGCTGGGTATCTTTCGGTGCTGGACCCCGGACTCATTTCACCGGCATTATCACCTTCACCTCATTCAGACGCTAAATAACCTAAGCTGTTGATAAAGCGTCGTAAAATAACCTACTCGTCTTTCAAAATTTTTCCCTCCATTACTGTATCTTGTACAATAATGAAAATTAGTATATATAAAACACTGTTCTTCTGCTATATGAAAAAAAAAATATTTTTACAATTAAAAAAAATTATTTACATTTATTTTTTCAAAATTCAGTTCACTGTGCAGTGATGAAGCGTTTCCTATATGACTCGAAAACTATCCAACATTCTGTGATGATGAAATTTCTTGTGTGTATTAATGCATGTCATATCTGCAATATGATGCAAGATCACTTCTCTAGCTTCCATAGATTGCCTGATAAAAATAATTTTATTTTACAAAATGGTCAAATATCAGTATTTTCTTCTAACACAAAATTAAAAAAATATATATTTATTAAGGAATGTAGTTGAAAGAGCATGATATTATAAATGAGAGTTTCAGCAATAAAATAAAAGAGAGAGAGAACATGAAAAGTTAACAAGTTTATGAGTTATGAGTGAAACGCTTCATCACTGCACAGTGAACTGCACATTTTGAATTTTGAAAAAAAAAAATTAATCGTAAAAATATTTTTTCCATATAGCAGAAGGACAGTGCTTTACGCATATCAATTTTCATTATTGTACAAGGTACAATAATGCAGGGGAAAAAATGTTGAATATTTCCAAAAAATTTACTGCTATAAGCTATACCTAGCTCCTTAAGAGAGCAGTGTATTATGATGATAAATGATTGAAAGAATTTTAGACTTATCCTTCAAAAGTGCAGAAATTTGACACTTTAAAATTCCTTTCCAGAACGAAAGTTACGTAACAACATATTTGTTTTTCCATCATAAGTTTAATTAACTTTGTCAGGTATCGAACGCCGATCCCTTTGGTCAGCAACCGTTAATTAGTAAATTATAACTGATCCCCTTTATAACAGAATAGTTATTTTTGTACATTAATTTTAAGAAGAAACATATTATTATGCAATTGTAATACTGAAATGATGTTTTTAGTTACAGTAAAAGGAAAATTGTTTACTGAACTTAAGCATATAATTAATTCACTTAATCTCTACTCCACAGTATGGGAATACTGATTATGAAACATGAAGGTCCTTAGCGCTATGAATGAACACTCTTGGCTTGGCTTTTCGAGGGCTAACCCGGCGCGAATCCTTGCACTTAGATTTGCTTTGAGACATTGTGCGCCCTACAGTATATATGCGATGACGTCGAAGTCCAACAGAAGGCCTAAGTGACATTTGTGAATCCGGCAATGACAGGTGAGCCATCCTGCTTCAGATCTGATAGAGCCAGGTTCCGTCCTCAGAAGGGTCCGGAGCTCTAAGTCCTTCCTATATCAGCATCGGAAACTCGTACTACCCCCAAGACTTGACTCCAATCTAATTTTAACTGTTGCAGATGATAGACGAATTGAGGGGAGGGTGGAATGTGTTGGTGGAATGATAGAGAGAAACGGGAGTACCCCGAGAAAACTCCTCTCTACAACGTTTGCTTTGTTCATCACAAATTCTATCACGACCTGGCCGGGGATCGAACTCGGGCCGCCTGGACGAAAGAACAGCCCGTTGGCGCTTTAGTTACAGAAGCGAAACGGAAGCTGTTACAACCATCAGTTTCTTTTAACCAAACGTTCAGTTTATCCCTCCCAAGACTGTTACGGACGTTGGAATCCATGTAAATTAATGGCACTACAATATTAATCACGATTTCTCAATTAATCTACCATGAACATTAGCAATCCGTGACAAATAGGCTTATTAAATCATGTATGCATGTAACAGTATATCCAAAGTTGATTTTCAAGGTATTTAAAAACAAATTGACCTTGACTAATTTTATAGGATCTTATCGTTCAGGAAAGACTTGAGTGTTGTGATATTCTTAGGCCTAGTTGAATCTAACTTATCTAGTTTAATGGGTTGTGACATTAGCTTCTCCCAAATGTTTGAATTCTGTCATCTGTGAAGAACTCTGTATGTACGAAGACTTGATATACGATCAAAAAAAAAAAACGTTCATACTTCCAACATCATAAATTTTACCACACCTTTTGCATCTATTTACACCTTTCTCTTCAGTCATGTGTATATATACTTTTTTTTTCCTTCTCAAGAACAGATACCATGCAAATATGCATGTATGAATAACATCGTTGTTTCTGAAAGTCAACAGGAGGAACCTTTTAAGACAGTCAGCAAGACATGGCTTTAAAAATAGTCAACGTGTAGGCATGTTGGTGATATTTGAAAGTAAGATCGGAGGAGTTCTTATCCAGTCGTGCCAACTCTTGTACTGAGTCATGTCGAGTCATGTCATCACCTGTCAAGAATCAAGATAGAAACCTAAATCTACTGATACGATGAAAGAGTAATGGAACAGAGAAAAATTCTCTCCGGCACCGGGATTTGAACCCGGGTTTTCAGCTCTACGTGCTGATGCTTTATCCACTAAGCCACACCGGATACCCACCCCGGCGTCGGACAGAATCGTCTCAGATTAAGTTCCAACTCTTGGGTTCCCTCTAGTGGCCGCCCTCTGCGCTACGTCATAGATGTCTATAAACGTAGGACTAAAGTCCACACATGTGATGAGGTGCACTCGTTATGAGTGACTAGTTGGCCGGGATCTGACGGAATAAGCGCCGTCTTAAATCACGAAGTGATTTACGCATATCATATATATTATTTTAATGCACGGAGGTACATATGATATTTCCATGCAGTTATTCTGCGTTATCATGCGATGAAAGAGTAATGGAACAGAGAAAAATTCTATCCGGCACCGGGATGGGTATCCGGTGTGGCTTAGTGGATAAAGCATCAGCACGTAGAGCTGAAAACCCGGGTTCAAATCCCGGCGCCGGAGAGAATTTTTCTCCGTTCCATTACTCTTTCATCGTATGATGACGCAGAATATCTGCATGGAAATATCATATGTACTTCGGTACATTAAAATAATATATAAATCTACTGCACTTAAATATTTTGAGATGATATGGTGAAGCTGGAATTTTAATGTAAAATCAACAATCCTTTGAAGGACTTTAATTTACGTCTCAACGCTTTCTTGATAATGCTTGGCTGACCTTCAAGAGTTAAGGGTGTTTGAGAATAAGATGCTTAGGAAAATATTTGGGGCTAAGAGGAATGAAGTTACAGGAGAATGGAGAAAGTTATACAACACAGAACTGCACGCATTGTATTCGTCACCTGACATAATCAGGAACATTAAATCCAGACGTTTGAGATGGGCAGAGCATGTAGCACGTATGGGCGAATCCAGAAATGCATATAGAGTGTTAGTTGGGAGACCGGAGGGAAAAAGACCTTTGGGGATGCCGAGATGGGAAGATAATATTAAAATGGATTTGAGGGAGGTGGGATATGATGGTAGAGACTGGATTAATCGTGCTCAGATAGGGACCAATGGCGGGCTTATGTGAGAGCGGCAATGAACCTCCAGATTCCTTAAAAGCCAGTAAGTAAGTAAGTGAAGGTAGTAATGCCACTTACTCTTTTAGAACAAAGAACCATGTTTATGAGCTTAAGTGACAAATGTTATGGAATAAATTAAACAAGTATAAATTATTAGGGAAAACAAAAACATCTCAATACTCACTACCACATAAGTTTAAAAAATGCAATTAAGATTACTGTCATTGTGATGCACAACCATCTTCACATAGTGAACAGAATCCTGTTTTCTTTGTGCTATTCATGTCGCAGGTTTCGTGGTACCCAAGTCCGGTCAATTATCCTTAATTTAGAGACTATTAAACTAACCGCTATTATTACATGCTAAATCAAAATTTATTTTCGCAGCGAGATGGTGTTGTTACCTCCAGGCGAAAATTCTACTTCTTCTTCTTTACTTCATGGTATAGGCAATCATATGCCTGTTCCGTCTTCAAAGTCCTCCAGCCATCAAAATTCTACTTTAAATGGATAATTACCGTAATATAATATTATAAATTTTAAAACAACACCATTCCACTAAACTTAAGAACACATATAAACCAATTTCTCGTAACATTTCATCATTCACTACATTTAAAATTCAATTATCTGTACTTAGGCCACTTTATGATTCACGTCACTGGACGAACAGCTCAAGCGCGCACTTCTTAAACTTAAAGTGAACTTTCTATCTGATATTGACAAATTAATTCGCAGCGCTGTTAAGGAAATAATTAACATTCCTACTGACACCCCGGATGCTATGTTGTATGCACCAAGAAGATTGCGAGGTTTAGGAATATTTAAAGCCCAGTGAGAAGCTTACCTTCAGCACTTAAATATTTGTCAAAGACTTTTACACGTTGACAACTCTCATGTAGCAGCCACTCGAAATCTTCCAAACGAAATTGAACATTGCATCAAACAATTACCAATTACCTTCGATTGCTCTGAACGTATTTCTTCTCAAAAACTAAGAAAAGCATTGCGTGAAGATTCTTTTCATCAATGGAGCAAATTGAAAAGTAAAGGTTTGGGAATTGTTTTCTATTCTCACTGGAAGAAAGGCAATTCGTGGATCTCAACCAAAAAGGGACTTTCGAGCAGTCAGTGGACGCAAGCCATTAAGATGAACTGTAATACAATACCTGTACGTACTCTCCCTGGTAGAACTCTTGACTCAACCCGTTGCAGAAGATGCGACGAGCAAGAAACGCTTCCTCACGTCTTGGGTTTCTGCCGTCATGGAGAATTGCTCCGAATCTACAGACATAATACGGTTCGTTCTCTCATCGCAGCTTCAATCCGTCAGAATGCTTCCTATGAGGTTTATGAGGAGGTTGGTTGCGTCTCTTCTGATGGCTCTACTAGACGGGCTGATATCATCATAATTGATCGGCAGAAGGATAAGGGTGTCGTTCTTGATCCCACAATCAGTTTCGAGATGCATGAGCAACAGCCACAAGAGGTGTGTCGTGAAAAACAAGTCATATATGAGCCTTGTTGTCAGCATCTTGGAGCACAATACCACATTACACATTGGACAGTTTTTGGGCTCATGTTCGGTGCCCGTGGCACGATCCCACGTGAAACTTTAAATCAACTTAAACAATATAAAATTTCTGATGCAACGATTGATGCCATAGGATCTCACGTGTTAAAATCATCCTTAGCTATAATTAGTAATCATTTGTACCCAACAAAATTTTTATTGTAAATGATTTCCTACGTTTTCTTATCATAATGTTTTTTTTTTTCTTTTTCTTTCCAAGTGTCACAAAATTGTTTTGTTTACTTATTATTCTTTATGAATTGATTAGTAGGCCGATCTATCGAACCCTTATTTAGGGCGGCTTTTGTTTCTATTATGTTCTTAACCCTTAACTTGGCTAAGCTTCATTTCTCACACTAGTTTATTAAACCTTGTCGGACCGTAAAGAAAACAACTATTGCAATGTCCATATTTTTATATGTTGTACAATATTATAGTATTGTGAAATTTTAATTTTCCTACCAATTTTTTTTTCTATTGTTCTATTAAAATTATAGCATATAGCCTATTAACCTATTGTAGCCTATAGGATACATTATCAATTTAAGGGTTAAACACACACTAAACACGAAATACGTTTCATTGTTGATTCCAGAGGTTTAAGAAAGGTTCCTCTAAACACCACACTTCTCTAACTAGGACTGCCAACTCAGATTTTCAGGTAACTAATTATAAAATATTAGATGGCGTAGTAACTTGCATGGTGTTAATGTCTTCACTTACCCAATTTATAGTTAGAAATCTTACCTGGAGTTCTTTCCACAATCCGTTAGCCACTCAGTGGGTTCATGACATTTCCCATGGTATTTTGCACCCACGCAACTAACTTATTTCCAGACAAGACTCAGAGTTGTTGAATTATATGCACATGGTCAAGTCCAGCCAACATGCCTTGAAAGGCTTGCGGGATTTATGTTTGCATTCCAAAATTCTACTTGTAGACTTTTATTGCTTGATGTTTAAGTTTACTTACAAGTACTGCGATGTGCTGCATGTGTTTCTCCTGTACAAAAATGCACGTTCTGCTGTGTGCAGCATATTTGTACATGATAGACAGGTTTACAATTTGTGGAATTCATTATTTTACATTCGTATTTTTATAATTTTATTGCATCCATCCGGAACTCCTACTTCCAAATGTAGTAAAATATACTGTTGTAGGATGATTTTATGCCGAAGAGAGACAATTTAGAAAGAAATGATCCAAAATATTGCTAATCTTTAAACTTTGAAATTTCTATTCAATTTTCTCGACGAGGCGCGGCGGTCCGAAGAGGAGCGGAGAATTTTCTTTGAGGTGGTCACAAAAGTGAACTAGATAAACACACCTTACTTATATTGGTGGCATCTTTCCTTGTAAATTTCATTTTTAAGCTATAATTAAATGATACAAAAGTATCTGTAGACAAGAGCTAGGCCTTTTAAGTACTTCAGTATTGCTTCTTCAACTATAATTAATAGTATATCTATCTTTTTTTTTTTAGGGGATCATTAATAAAATCATGAAACCTTCTCTATTACAAAGACACACAAGAATAGGCTTGTATAAAACCTTTGTTAATCGCACAATAGTAGACTGGAACAGCTTACCTGCGGCAATCTTTCAGGGTGGTCCTCTTAAAATCAATACATTTAAGAAAAGGTTTGAGAAGATTAGACTGAAAATGTAATTGGAGGTGGAGTGTAATTATTTAAGTTGTCATGTAATTAATTAAGTTGATATATAATTAATTAAGTTGATATGTAATTAATTAAGATGATATGTAATTTAGTTGAATGTAAATAAATTAAGGTAATATGTAATTAATTAAGATGATATGTAATTAAGTTGTAATGTAATTAATTAAGGTGATATGTAATTACTTAAATTGGTAATAGTTGGGTGAAATAGAAGTACTTATAAATTAGATTTACTTTTGCTTATTGTAGGCGTTATTATAGACTAGTTTTTATTTATAGTTCTAGGTTTATTGCATCTACTTATTTATAGTTAGAAATAAATTTACGTTTATTTTATTCTATTTTATTTCACTTTTTTATTATTGCTGTACTTATTGTATTATTGTAATAGTTATTATTGTATATTATATATCACTGCCACCGGGTGTATACCCAATTGTAGTGTTAATACATACATACAAACATGCATACATACATACATACAAATTAGCACAGCCAGTATTAAGCTATGGTAGTGAAGCGTGGACTGTGAAGAATAAAGATGTCAGTAGAATAACAGCAAGTGAGATGAGGTTCATGAGAGCAACAGCTGGATATACTCGCTGGGATCATAAAAAATGAGGACATAATGCAAGAACTTCAAATAGAACCCATTATGCAGTTCATCAGCATATATCAACTTCAGTGGAAGGATCATCTCGAACGAATGGATCGATGCAGAATTCCAAAAGCACTGTTTCATTACCATCCGCATGGCAAAAGATCTCTCGGTCGTCCGATGAAGAGATGGATTGAAAATTCTAGTTTGAGACCGTAACAGGCCACTCGGCCTAATACTTGTTAGGAAGACGACGACGATTTATCTTTTTTCTCATATTAGGCTGCATTAAACATGTTACGCGTCCAGTTTATTATTCCATCTTTTCCTTGGTCGACCTATAGTTATTTCTTTTTCATTTTATTTGATAGATAGATAGATTTATTGATATTAGTTCACGAAAGTACAAAACTTAACAATTAAAAAAAAAAAAAGATCTATATACAAAAGTAGTTATACATAATAAATATACAATTTCCTAAATTAATTAATTTATCGCAAATCTCGATAATTTATTGGTTCAAACTTGCACTTACGTCTGGTTTTAGTGTATGTTTAAACCAATCGTAATAACCATTAAGACTTTAAACCTTATTTATCTGCTCCTTTTCACAATTTACTACCATAAACATTTTTAAATCAATTATTCTTCTTTTTTTTTACTTTAAACATCTAAATTTATTCTATAACTTTCGTATTTATGTTTAGTGATAGGTTCACTTATGTATGTTAACTAATTATTCCTGTCATCACACCGCATCCAGGTTAGCATTTTCATTTTATTTAATGACGCTCACAACTGTCGAGGTTATATCAGTGACGCCAGTATGCCGGAATTTTGTTCCGCAGGAGTTATTTTACATGCCACTAAATCTACTGACATGAGCTTATCGCATTTAAGCACACTTAAATGCCAACAACCTGGGCCGGGATCGAACCCGCAATCTCGGGCACAGAAGGCCAGCACTATGTCGACTGCGCCACCCAGGCCGACCCTATAGTTCTTACTACTTGCTCTTTATATTTCCAAATTTATTTTCTGTCTATATTGGTCAATTATTTTAACATGTTCAGGCCAATTTTGTTTAAAGCTGTTTGCAATAACATTAATAGAGTTAGGTTTTAATTTAGGTCCAGTACCTGTATTACTGATCTTGTCTAATAATGGAGATTTAACAATGTGCGCTGTTTGAGGAGATTCTTCGACATGATGTCATTAATAGTTCCCTTGTGAAGCAAACCATAATAACTTATAAGTTATCCTGAATTGAGTTCATTATAGTTCCAAATTTTCGTATTGAAAACCTTTGGAAAAAAGAACTAAGGAAGATATTAGTGAAGAGCTTTTTTGAGGATGAGGCAGAGACATGGACATTACTACTAAGTGAAGAAAAACTACTGGAAGCATTTGAAGTGTGGATGTAGAAAAGAACGGAGCGTCTGAAATGGACAGACAAAATAAAAAGCGAAGTAGTGCTGGAAAGAATGGGTGGAGAAAGAATAATGCTGAAACTGGTCAGGAGCAGAAAAAGATATTGGTTGGGTCACTGGCTAAGAAAATACTGTCTACTGGATGATGCATTGAAAGGAATGGTAAACGGAAAAAAGTTCCAGACAGAAGAAGATATCAGATTATAGACAACATTAAAATATATCGATCGTACGCGGAGGCGAAGAGAAAGGCGGAATAGAGGGAAGTTTGGAAAAGGTTGGGATCTGCAGTGAAGGATCTGCCCTTGTGCAGAAAACTAAGAATGAATTCGTAATCGAAATATTATCGTTCCTCAATTTCAGATCGAGATATTCTTCTAGTGGTTGAAATGTATTACAATCATCTTCTTGTAGAAGGATGCGGCATATAATCTGAAATAAAAACTTGTTTGCTTGAGGTATGCATCCTTTTCGAAATACGTAGTTCTATATACTTGCTGGAGCGGAAAATCTGTATAAACACAGCAAGCACAAATACATTGTAGAGAGATTCAGGGAAAATAAACATTACTTGTTTGTAGATAGGCCTAAAAACGAAGAGAGACCTTGAAATAAAGCTGTCTTTGTTTTTGGAGAACAAACGAAGAAGAGTGATCCCCCCCCCTCCTGGTTTCCTTGTTGCTACACATACTCGACCCGCTCGAAGCAACTGATATTAATATACAGTATGAAATCCTTGAGGAAAACAAAGATAACAAGAAGACTATAAAAACTAAAGATTTTTGCTTATTATTATAACATTATTATTGTCCACTACTGCAGAGTAAAGGCCCATTCACAATGAAAATTAAACATAACCGTAAAGTAAACACAGAAGTTTGCGGCCAGGTTACCAAATGGGATCATTCACAATGATTCACATAAACACTGACATTAACATTGCCGTTACACGTTAACATGAAAGTTTGCAGACTCCAAACTTTCATGATTATGCTTACGTGATTTTCAAACAGTACACAATCGTGGAGCGCTGAAGTATACGACAGAATATGAGGAAATGACATCGTTGTTATGTTTCCATGGTTACCAAGTATCTTTGCGGTTATGTTTATGTTCCCATCGTGAATGTTGTGATTTTACCGTGACGTTTACATTTTTAAGTTAACGCTTATGTTATGTTTAATTTTCATTGTGAATGGGCCTTAACGGTTAGCATGTCTGACCGTGATTCAGTTCCTGGTTGGGACAAGTTGAGGTTTTTTCAGATGTATTCTCTCAACTATTCCAAATAGAATTGCTGGGCAACTTTTGGCATTTGTCCTCTGACTCATTTCGTCATCATAATTATACTTCCCCTCTTTCATCATCATCTCGTTTCATCATATTTCGGGCTCGCTCCGATGTAGAGTAGGCTGAGAGGCAGCCGCAGAACATGGACCCATGATATGTGGTCATTGGTTTCTGGTGGTAGTGCTATATAAGTGGGCTCATAGTAGCTCGTGCGACAGTGATTGAGGGACTGCGGTGATTCTTATGCTGAAAGGTAAACGGAATCTGCAGACTGTAGGGAAGTTCGCTGACGCCCCGCAAGGTAATCTATAGCGCGGGGGGCCTTAAGACATACACACCATTCCATTCCGGATAGTACAATGGGCCCACCAAAGCGGCCTAATTGTGAGGGCAGTCTCTAGCCCTTACTCCTCCTCTGAAGGTGTGACTAATAGATGGATCATTTTCTTGTTTATTTCTGTTAGATGCAGACTGTGAAGTAAACTTACATTTCATGTAAGCGAAAAATATCGACAAAAAAGCGTAATATAATAGAAGGGAAGGCTGTTGTACCTTGAATCATTTTTTTGTTTCTGATTTTTGCTGCTACCTAGCCGACTCAAAATGAAGTAGATTGTAAAGAAAGCCGCTAGGTAGCACTGGTCATAGTTCCGGTTTGATTTATTGCAAAGTGTGAGTTCTGTGGACAAAACAATTTTTTTGGTACCAAAAGTAAATATTTCGTTCATTGTCATGTTTCCTAACACGAAACCAAATTGTATTTGTAACTATCAATCAAGTATGGTGTGTTCCTCATCATCTGCTGAGTAAATGCATAATATGTTAATTTTCATGATTTATTCTCATCTCTAGTTTAGGCAGCCATATTTGTTTAAATGTGCACCCTCTTGTACCTTGGATCACGAAACATCTTGTACCAAGGAACATGTTCCAAGGTACATGATGCTATCGGTTTTTGTGTTTTTTTTTATATTAAATCTGGAGTAAGTCTGGAGTTAAGAGAATAACATTTGATCCAGATGGCTTGAAGAAAGCTGTTGAAGCAGTTATGGTCCCTCCAGAAATTAAAATCTCAATCAGAGAAGCCTGCAAATGATGGAAAATACATTTTAAAATTATTGTGAGTTTTTACAACTATATTTCCACCTACAGACGTGGACAAATTATTAGCAAAATTGAAGATTTTTATTAACTTATATATTTTTACAAAATATGATTCTTCAATTCAGACTGCAGTTGACATTTTTGCGTATTTCCAAATTATTAGCAAAATTGAAGATTAGTATTGTATATTTTTAGAAAATTTGACTCTTCAATTTGGAATACATTTGATATTTTTGCATATTTACAAATTATTAGCAAAACTGAAGATTTTTACTATATATTTTTACCAAATTCGACTCTTCAATTTGGACTACAGTTCACATTTTGAATATTTCCAAATTATTAGCAAAACTGAAGATTTTTATTTTATATTTTTACAAAATTTGACTTTCCCATTTAGACTGCAGTTGACATTTTTCCATATTTACAAACTTGTAGCAAAATTAAAGATTTTTATTATAAATTCTTACACAATTTGGCTCTTCAATTTAAACTACAGTTGACATTTTTGCATATTTCTGTCTACTATAATAATAGAAATATGCAAAATTGTCATCTATAGTCTAAATTGAAAAGTCAAATTTTGTAAACAGAATTATCATAAAAATCGTCAATTTTGTTAATAATTTGTCCACGTCTGTATATTCCCTGTGTTCCAATGTTCCTAGATGCAAGAGAGTATGATCCAAGGTACACGAACCTGTTGTACCATGGAACCCTTTACATATCCCTTCATTTTATTTTTCCATCCGTAATAGATCTGTAAAACATGAAAATACCTGTAGGAAGTTGTAAAGGAGCCTTCAATAATTATTTCAAGCATTTTTGCACTTAAAAATTTCATTTTCCAAAATTAAAAAATTAATAAATAAAATGTGAAAAATGATCCAAGGTACAAAAGTCACCCCTACTGACTTTTAATTACGTCAGAATCGTTATATAGAGATTCATGCCAGGGCGCTTGCCGCACCGATATTTTTTCTGTAGACAGAGATCGCTCTGCTGCTGTTCACGAAATCTGTAGAACATAATATGACAGCTTGCACAACACTTTCCAGTGTGGGCTATACCCAAAAACATACTGTTAACAATACGGCTAACGTTATACAAACTAATCCAAAAGTAGATATAAGTATAGGTCGGCACTCCGAACTGAAAACCAGGGTTAATTTCGCGAAAATGTTCCTCCAGCAGGATGGAGCCCCTCCGCATTATTCTATGAATGTGGGGAACTGTCTTGAGAAGACATTGTCGCTCACTATGGTCTGTCGATTATACTCCAATGGACTGCTGCTTTTCGGGTGTGGTTAAGGATAAGATTTATGGGAGAAGGCCACACACAATGCAACAGCTGCATGACTTTATTTTAAATCATTTAGAGAGATTGATGGGAACGGGCCATTGTATTCTACTGTGTATCGTGGTGTCGGTAACAGGTTCCAGGAGTGAATCAGTGTTGAGGCAGGAAACTTCGATCATCTGATTGAGATACATAAATAAGAACTAAACATAAATAATTGTCTAACTTTTTATATCCATTGTCTACATCAGTGGTTCCCAAACGTTTCGAAGTAGCTACCTACTTTTGGGCGAGACTTTTATTGCGACCTCCCATACTATTACGTATCATACCGTACTGGTACTTAACCCCTTTCGAAAAATGCAAATCCCTGAAAAATAAAAAGACAACGATAATTTTACTCAAAACCAGTGGATATCGCCCAAAGAACGAACGATATAGAAATATATTACGTTGCAACAACGACACGGAACATTAGGCAAACAAACGACAAATACACAAACTACACCAATACATAAACAAAATACACCCAAAACTTCAATACACACTGGAACTTGAAAACAACAACTCCGTAAATTTCCTAGACATCACCATAACAAAAGTTGACAACAAACACACTTTCAAAATATACAGAAAATCAACCACCACCACCACCACACACATACACAACACATCTAATCACCCCATACAACACAAACATGCTGCATTCAGGACAATGGTACACAGATTACTCAACATACCCATGAGCCAACAACACTAAAATTAAGAAGTGAACACAATCAAATACATAGCACAAGAAAATGGTTACAATCCAAACATAATAGACAACATCATAAGGAAGACAAAACAAAAACTTAACAAACACAAAAACACACAAAACACAACACAAACACAAGAACACAAGAAATACATCACACTAACATACGAAAACAAAAGCACACATAAGATCGCATCTTTATTCAGAAAGCAGAAATACAACATAGCATACAGAACAGAAAACACATTACAAAGACATCTTAACACAAAACAACACAAACAAATAAATACAACTCACATGTAATAGTTGCGATAAATTCTACATTGGACAGAGAGGCAGATCATTCCGACACGCTGCATAAAAGCACATTAAAGCAATAACCAGAGGACACAATACATCTACATATGCCGAAACGTAACTAATGCTAACCATACATACAATAACATAAATACAGACAAGGAAGTCCTACACATACAACCCAAAAACCAAAAACTCAACACACTGGAACAATATGAAATATAAAGACACACTAAAACACACCCTAATCAAATTCTCAACACACAGAACAATTCCAGAACACACACACTATTGACTCCATTTCTCAATACGCAAACGCACCCCTACAACAGGCAGCGATGTCGAGATGACGCCGAGATCTAGTAGGCTCTAATGATGGTGTATAGTATGCTAATATAATTAACACTAGTAAGTTTACCATTTAATCAATTATTTTTAATTTCTAATATTTCAAATTACAGCTCTGACACTGCGGTAATAGTTCAATAAAAATCGAAAATGATACTTGACCTTTCTACTTCCAACGAACTTATAAAGGAACTCGACTTCTAATCGATATTACTTGACAAAAAGAAATTTGATTAATTTCACTTTAATAAGGGACTTGTAGAAAATTTACCTACATATTATATGACTATTACTGAGTTCATTTTTGCTGACGTGCACAATTTTAAACAACAGTTTCCTGAATATGGTACTCAAAAAATAATTATAGTAGTAAAGTATGAATACTGAATAAGTTTTCAGTCAGTTGCGTCCAAACTGGCTGAAATTCCGAAAGAATATAAAGAAAAAACTAACTGAAATATAACCCATTGATGGAATGTTGAAATTACACTTTTCGCAGAGCGTAGACCAGTTTTGTAAATGATATCGCGACCCCAAAGCTCTTTACACGACACTCCAGTGGGTCGCGACCCACAGTTTGGGAACCACTGGTCTACATAATATAATGAAAAATACAGACAGGTTCATACTCATTGGTTTCGAACTGTATACATATTTTTGGGTCACCCGGTACTTAAATTATTGCCAACACTCTTATAGAAACAGACCATACCATACTGTGGATATGGACCACCAGCAATGCTTCAAAACAATGTATTCAGTAGGTAATAAGAAAATGCAGACAAATCATCCAGATATTCTGTTATTCAGAACATTATAAAAAGAAGTCTAAACCACAATCAGCAATATGGCTATACAGAAGATATCAAATTCTTGGATATTAAGGTTATAAGGAAAGTCAACGGGCTTTAATATTCAGCCTCTTGTTCTGTCCGAAAATGGAGTAATTTCAAAGACATTCGTCAGACAACTGGACGCCTTGAACTTGAATTATCCATTATATTGGACACAGTGAGCCGCGTCTGTAGACGTTGCAAAGGGGTTTTCTTGGAGATAGTCCTGTTTCCCTCTTTCATTCGACTAATCAACTCTCTACCTCCCCTTTATTTTATAAATTTATCGGTCATCTGCAATAGTTAAAAGTGTGTAATCTTGTAGGGTGTTAATACGCATCTTCGTTGCCGATATAATTTAATAATAATAATAATAATAATAATAATAATAATAATAATGATAATAATTTATTTATTTAATCTGGCAGAGCTAAGGCCAGTAGGCCTTCTCTTCCGCCCAGCCAGACTCTAATTCTAATTAAATACATTTGCTTACATAGTTATTACATTAATATCTAGATCATAAAACAACATGAAAATAAATAATGAAAATTGGATAACTAATGTTAGTGTGACAATAATAAACATTGGTAAGAAATAGTTATAATAATAATAGTAATAATAGTAATAGTAATAATAATAATAATAATAATAATAATAATAATAATAATAATAATAATAAAGGACTGGGACTAAGTTTTTAAACTTTTAATATTTTTTTATTGATTTCTTTCAAATTTGGCAAGTTTCTTATGTCTGTACGTTTAAATAACACCAAATTTCATCAAGTTTTATTCATTAGTTCCCTAGATATTAATTTTCACGTATTTTAATAATCTTAAGTAATGCGTAAATTCAAAACATCCCTGACGGCTTCAGAATTTTTTTTGCATTTAAAAATCTTCTGTGAAGGACTTCCATTTCATGATAAATAAAACTGCGCATGAATTTTTAAATTTGGGAATTGGTTCACACGATAAATTTTTTTTACAAATCATAATTTTTGTTTGATGATTTTCTTTAATTTTTAGAAGTTAAAATTCATATCATGAAAAGTTTTCATTGAAAAGCCGATTCTATGCACAGCTTTGTGTATTGCAATATGCTGAATAGCTTACGAAGTTTCATGTAAATCGGAGCAAATGGAAGCCACTAGAAACTTTATTATTGACCAAAAACTTAGTTTTGAGAAAACGCAATTTTTAGTGGGTGTGGCGTTTTAAAAATGGTTGTCAGACCTTTAAAAGTAATAGTCGGGAGCTAAATGTTAAAGAAATGTATAAAGCAATTATTTATGAAAAAAAAAAATATATATATAGTATTTATTTTTACCATTCATTATAATTCAGTCCTTGTGTTCCGGGCATTAGAGATCATCAAGTAGTTGTTAAAACCTAAGAATCTGTGCCGTACTGATCAATAAAATTGAATATATACGAAGTCTCCACTATGTTAAGGAGAATTGTATTGACTGGCAGGACAGACCCCTTGTTAGAGGTTACGAATATGTCATGAGATATTATGTAGTAGGCCTATAACAGTTTTAAAACTATTATTGTTATTTTGAGCGTATTTTATAGCATTGTTTTGTTTACAACTTCAACAAACTTCCTGAAGATTCTATGTCGCAAAGAGAGTAAATATCCCCGGAAGACTTCACGCTTTCGTTGACAAAATACGAATGAAGCGTATCAATTTTGTAATAGTCCATCGCTTTGTATTCACATGCAGATGCTGATATGAAGATCATCACTTTCACTGTGAAATTTGTGTATTGATGCACAAAATCGTCTATTGAAAACGAAAATGCACGCTGAGCTATTTCTTAATCGATAGTAAGACTCAAATTTGTAGAAAGCATGATGTTTACTGGGGCCTGTCTTGAGCACGTCTGGACATTTGAAACTATAATGGAATTCACCTTGAGCCAAGTTCCCAAGACTCTTATTCTCAGTAAAAGTGACGGCTATTTCTCTTCTAAGTTATGAGCAGAAAGCGGAACTTCATGCAATTGCATTATTTGGCGTAATGAAAAAGTAAAAGTGCATCTTTGCCGATTATGGTTATTGCATTTGAATGAAGTTCACTTTATTTTACATAAGTGTATATTTCGAAGATTTTAATGCATATATATTTTTATTTTGCATATTTAGGGGGTTAGGTACAGCTTACAACAGTAAAATTTTAGAAATATTCAACATCTTTTTTTTTTTCCATTATATCTTGTACGATGATGAAAATAGGAATGTTTAAAACACTGCCTTCTGCTATATGAAATAAATACTTTTACAATTTAAAAAAATTATTTAGGCTCACATTTATTTTCAAAATCCATTTCACTGTACAGCGATGAAGCGTTTCCCACATAACTCAAAAACTATCCAACGTTCTGTGATGAAAGATTTTATGTGTATTTATACATGTCATATCAACAATATGATGTAAGATCACTTCTCTACCTTTGATAGATTGTCTGATAAAAAATAAATTCGTTTAAAAATATGGTCAAATATCAGTATTTTCTTCTAACACAAAATAAAAATATATTATTTATTAAGGAACGTAGTTGAAAGAGTGTGATATTTTAAATATGAGTTTGAGCAATAAAATAAAAGAGAGAGAACATGAAAAAGTTTGAGTTATGAGGGAAACGCTTCATCACTGCACAGTGAACTGCTACCATTTTTAATTTAAAAAAAAGTAATTTGTTTTTAAATCGTAATAATATTTTTTTTTCATATAGCAGAAGGACAGTGTTTTATACATGCCAATTTTCATTATTGTACAAGATAGAATAATGGAGGAAAAAAAGTTGAATATTTCAAAACATTTTACTGCTGTAAGCTGTACCTAACCCCTTAAATGCATATGGAGTCGTGCACAACCGGTTACGAAAAAGAGAAATTATATATTGCTACTGAACGCCTGGCGCTGTAGTCAGTATGCAAAGCTCTTCCGTCTTGCGGAGTGTCTCAGGGTCGGTTTATCGAATATTCGAATTGTTTATCACTCTTTGTGGGTGGACGGCAAAGGTAGACCACATTGAGCCATGCAGAAGTTCCAAGAGCACTTGCAAGGACGCGATTATCATAGTGTAGGCCTACTATTTAATTGATAATAATAGGAATTATTCTTCTTCTTTGACCACAATCAATCATCCTTCGATCGATCCATTCATCAATCCGTCCACACCTGTGGAGTAACGGTCAGCGCGTCTGGCCGCGAAACCAGGTGGCCCGGGTTCGAATCCCGGTCGGGGCAAGTTACCTGGTTGAGGTTTTTTCCCGGGGTTTTCCCTCAACCCAAACGAGCAAATGCTAGGTAACTTTCGGTGCTGGACTCATTTCACCGGCATTATCACCTTCATATCATTCAGACGCTAAATAACCTAGATGTTGATACAGCGTCGTAAAATAACCCAATACAATAAAAAAATTCATCAATCCATCGACTCATTGGTTCATTCATCCAGGATTCACTGATTGATTCATTGACTGATTCATTGATTGGTTCATTCATTTATTCATTAAAGTGTAACACTTGGCATTGTCCAGAGCAAAACATATCTTCTTAAAAATGATTTATTAATGACATAATACATCTGCTTAGAGTAATTAAAAGCCATTAACAACTGTTTTAGAGATAAGGCATGCATTGTGAGTTTAAAGTGTAAACATTATAATGGAATGTATGTACTTATTTTCTCTTCTATTTAGTAAGTAATTGTAATATATTCTATTCTTGCATTTCTTTACATACCAGATTTCATACTATGCATTACACTTATTTCCTTTGTTGTTACCGATGTCCATTTGTTCATCTATATAAGTTAAATACAGTATGCAATCAATTATAGGCCTATATTAAGCAAATACATTTTTTTTTTTAAATTACACATGGTAAATTCTCTTCAATTCTCACTCCGTTTGTGTACTTAGAAAATGTCAGTGTTCTGTCTAGCCTGCAAAACATCAGGGGCAACAGGTTGAAATTCGAACATTCGGTTGGATGCTCTACCTTGACGGATGCTCTCTGACCCGTCGAATGAAAAACCGGTTGTAAGCTCCATTCTGCAGGTAGCGTACTAAAACGAAGAATAAACAACTTTGTACAGAATCCCAGGTTCTCATAACTATACCACGGAACTATTAAAAATCCTGAAAATATGCATGCAACTATGGAGTAAAGCTGTTTAAATATGCTACAGCAATATTATTCTAATTATTATGTGCTCTTTGGTTTTGGTTCTTCTGTGGTTGCAAGGTAACCATCATCATAAAATGACAGTCGATACGATATTATAAGAGAGATTATTTGACTTACTTATTTACTTTTTACTTACCTACGGTCTTCTCTCTTTTGTACGGACTAAGTCCTATCTCGGAATAATCGTACACGCTGTGTTTACACGCGTGCGTTTTACATAGAGAGATTTGAATCCCGGATTTTGAAGTGCGAAGAAAGAGCTCTACCGCTAAGCCATAAAGTTTTCGCAGGGAGTATTTCTTTCGTGACATACAGATACGTCGCTGTTACTTACTGGCTTTTAAGGAACCCGGAGGTTCATTGCCGCCCTCACATAAGCCCGCCATTGATCCCTATCCTGAGCAAGATTAATCCATTCTCTACCATCATATCCCACCTCCCTCAAATCCACTTTAATATTATCCTCCCATCTACGTCTCGGCCTTCCCAAAGGTCTTTTTCCCTCCGGCCTCGCAACTGACACTCTATATGAATTTCTGGATTCGCCCATACGTGCTACATGCCCGGCCCATCTCAAACGTCTGGATTTAATGTTCCTAATTATGTCAGGTGAAGAATACAATGCGTGCAGTTCTGTGTTGTGTAACTTTCTCCATTCTCCTGTAACTTCATCCCTCTTAGCCCCAAATATTTTCCTAAGAACCTTATTCTCAAACACCTTTAACCTATGTTCCTCTCTCAAAGTGAGAGTCCAAGTTTCACAGCCATAAAGAACAACTGGTAATATAACTGTTTTATAAATTCTAACTTTGAGATTTTTTGACAACAGACAGGATGATAAAAGTTTCTCAACCGAATAATAACAGGCATTTCCCATATTTATTCTGTGTTTAATTTCCTCCTGAGTATCATTTATATTTGGTACTGTTGCTCCAAGATATTACGTCGCTGTTACGACTTTATTTTATTCTCGATGCTTAATTTTTGTCGTTTTGACTGTGAATCGCGCGTTAATCTGAACGACACCTAGACAAAATTTGTGCTACAGAAGAACAACCGTTTTCCTTGTTAAAGGGTGTACTTTATAAAATGCAGTAAACTTGCCATGTATAAGATCGAAAGCCACGAATCATACTTCGAAATTTAATGTGCAAATGTCTAATTTGCCTATAATACACTGAATACACTGCTCTTTCAATTAATTGTCTCTAAGAAATCGTCTTCCACCAGCAGCCGACGCTTAAAATGCCACCTCTTTTTTTTTTTTTTTTCAGTATTTTCAATTTCTTTCGAAGTCATATTCGAAATTTGGCTTGTAGTTCGATAACATCAGTCTGGCCTAGTTGTTGACATAGACGATTATTCGAGGCTCACGAAGCAGCATGAAAGGAAACTGTTAGATAGTTGGCGACATTACAATACAGAGAAAATCCGGCGTGTAATAAAGCGCTCAGGTCTGCATATGGCAGCTTAAACTGCCAGTAAGAGTTAACAACACAAAGGCTTGTGCCATTAAATCTTGCTGATTCGAAGATGGTGAAACTCGAGCAGCGATGACAGTGCTGAACTGCAGGAATGAAAGTAACAACTGAAAAATAAACAATTTCTTCATGTCCAGTATCCATTGTGTTTGAAGGTTTCGGGCAGCGAGAAAGTGAATTGTAATCTTCATTCCAAAGAGGGTTGTACAAAGTAGTCACATCATTATACTTTGTCATACTCAGAGCTGATTTCTTTCGAGAAGGGAGAGAAGAAAATATTCTCATCGTCTTGATGACATAATCATCCTGGCATGTTGCGCCTTAGTATTCAACTGTTTATTGGTCTTAAATTTCATCTTCAGACTGGTTGCTACTTCAGTGTAGGCAATTGCATACATTCTTTCCAGATGTCCATACTATTTCGCTTCACCAACTGGAGAAAAATTACTCTGGACTCCACATATTCTTCCCCTGTTTACAATGAGTCCCCCCCCCCCCAGTATGGTCAGTGGATCTTAAAGATATCAACTTTAACTGAAGTTCAGGTTTTCGATTATTCTCGGATATGCAATCGAAAGGCTACTAGGGAAATGTCACGGAGGCTAGAAATCCAATACTGTCGCAGAAGTTTATGTTCTGTTACTGTAATAATTAGCGTTAATTGTAAATAAAATTCAAATAAATCCAATTTGTCATATCGTTTTTCAATTCTAAATCAATTTCCAGGTTATATCAAGACTAATGTTCTCTAGGTTATATCAAGGTCAATGATATGCGCGTCTGCGCACTTCTCACAATTCAGGTCAGTTCCGTTCGTGACTTACATAATCATAACATGAAAACTTATGAATAATTTCAAGTTAGAAATATGGTCGCTTGCGCTCGTTTCATACACAAACATACTTGCGTCTTAATTACTACCATTATAGGCTCGTTGCATAATGTACTATTTCCCTGGACCCTTCATTTGTTTTTATTTAAAATATACGTTTACGGAAGCTTTCAATTTTCCGTTATTTTAAACTTACAATAAACTATTTCAACATAACGACTTTACATAATCTATAATACAGTTAAAATACATATAATAATAATAATAATAATAATAATAATAATAATAATAATAATAATAATAATAATCCGTGGAGCTACAGCCCGTGAAGGGCCTAAACCGACCAGCCTGCTGCTGGCCTCACTCCCACATGCCGAAGCAGAGGTGGACGATCATCCAACCAGAATGGAGGTATCGTGTGGTTAGCACGATGATCCCCCCAGCCGTTATAGCTGGTATTCACAACCAGATTTCGCTACCTATCGTAGCTCCCCAAGTGTATCACGGTGCTAATTGGGCACCGGTCCCATACACTGGCCGAAATTTCATGAGAAAATTTCTTCCCCCATGAGGACTCGAACCAGCGCGCATTCCGTAACGGGGGTCCTAGACGGGATGCCTTAGACCACGACGCGGGACAAAATACGTATACATTGTATTAATAAATAATAAATAAAATAAATATAAGATAAACTGACAACTATCTCCAGATTGTAAATGTATTTAACTTTCTAATAGAATGTAATACGTGAAAAGGAGCTTATTCAAGTACAGTATAATATGTTTGTTCATATACGTAGTTGATCTTCATCTATTCATTTTAATAATTTAGTTTTGATTTGAAGTTACTCTTGGCTCTCTTTTCAGCACCAGCTCGACTATGGAGAGTGTTGTCGTCTTCGAAAATACCAGACATTGAACATTCATCCACTCTATGGCCAGGCAACATATGGTATGTTAACTGTTTAATCATAAATTTGTTGTGAAAATTTTATGACCGCAAATACCAATTTCAAGTTATTCAATTTATGATAGAGGTAGCCCTGATCAACTCCGTTTTAGTCCTCACATGAATTCGTCATTTGCAGTTCAACATTATCGTACTTTCTGATCTCTTCTTATCATAAAAACTCAGAAATGTTCGTTTTAAATGTGTATTTGCAATTTTGTTTTCATGTTACCAAAAAACTGCATTTAGGAATGAATTCTTATTTGGTGGACATGAATTTTGTTGTACTTCTGCGGTGAGACTTTTTCCACGGTGGACAGTGTCCACAGTGGCGTGCGTTACTCCCTGTAGTAAAATATTAGATGAAGATTACCAGCAGAATTAAATTTTGGAGTGCATAGGCTTTGCATAGAACCTACAGTTCTTTTCAGTAATGCACCCGGAATTTCTGACTTTATTTCCACTCCAAAAGGAGCTATTCTCATATGGTCTTACTAATAAAAACCCTATATACAGACATTTAACTGTCTTATACTTATACAATTAGTAGCTCGTTTATAAGTCGTGTGTAAATTCCTTACTAATAATCACTACATACGTCGTGTATAACAGTATAACTGTTACACAGCTACGTCATAGTTTCGTCATTACTTCGTTACGAAAGGTAATAGAATATCTGAGGTTCTCTATTGCATCCGGTAGGGCGCTCTAGTGTCGCGTGTTAAATATCGATAGTACAACTGGCTCTAATCGATTACCACACTACATTTTGGTCAAAGAGTACAAGCTACAGCAATATTATTCTAATAATTCTATGATCTTTGGTTGGTTCTTCTGTGGTTACAAGGTAACCATCATCATAAAATGACAGTCGATATGAACAGCTGTTAGAGGGGCGGCCATTTTTTCGCTATATACAACGCTTAAACAAGGGGTTTCGTGTATATAACTACTGCAAAGCAATTCCCATTGTATAGTTACAGGCTGTTTATACGTCCATAGCTTATTCACGGTTTATTGGTAACGTTTTCTGTCTCAACTCTGCATAAGTCTCGTATAAAAACTATACACTGTTTATTAGTAAGACTGATAATGTTTATTCCTCTTAAATCATCACTAGAGCCCGGATGTTTTTACAAAATGCCTCTTTTACTGGGTGGAAGTAAATATAATTATTTGCATAGATATAAATGTGATTTGGAGTAAATCGAAGTGATAGGGTCAATTTTTTATTTTGCCTATTTTGCCTTTTTTTTAAGGTCTTTCTTACTAATAAATGCCTTTTTTTTTGTCGTTTTAAAGCAACATTTCTTGTTTATTTGAAATTTTCTAATTAATTGTAATGTAATGTATATGAAATTTAAATATTTGAAACAACGACTAACTTTACTAACAATAGTAAATAAAAGTAATTTATTTCGGTGCTTAACCTGCTAATAATCGTACTTTAATACTATTGGTGTAATATGAGTAATGATCGACAATCCACAGTTTATAATGTCATGTCTTCACGATACCAACAATCAGCTTTATAATTTTTTATATTAAGTTTATGCTCGTTCACATAGAAGTCGGCACGTAGAATTTAAATAGTTTGCTTTCATATTTTCAGATCTTACTGTTACAATTTTGTGCTACACGTGTTTATTATTCTGGGAGAAAGAAATTTGAGTGAGGAACAGTCAGTTACTGTCGGGTGACAGAAGGTATAAGATCGGTCAGCTAGAATGCCTAAATTCAGTAAACCATTGAAAAGTAAACTTCATGCTTACGTTAGTGAATCTGATGCCCATGTGTTTTCAACTGATAGAACAGTTTTGTTATGTAAGGTTTGTGAAAAGACAGTTAATCACGAAAAAAAAGTATTTTATAAGTCAGCATGTGTCACCTACGAAGTACATATGTGAGTTATGTTGATATAATTTAAATTTATTGCTAAAATATATTATGCCTTTTTAAAATATGCTTTTTTCAAAGATTATTATGCCCTTTTTACGTTTTTGTTGCCATTTTTGTCTGTCTATTTTAACTGTTATGTCGCGGGTGCTCGTGTAAAGGGGGTTAAGTCAAATTGCAAGGTATGTAAACTTCTCTCCTTTGGTACTGAACAAAACCCTTTTGTCACAAAATACGGAGCACTGTAACTGCATCATAGATGGAAGAATGACTTAACCCCTTTAACACAAGAGAAAAGTAATTGTGGATAGTTCAAATCTGTACTTATTCCAGTTTAGCCAAATCAACTTAAATCCCTTTACACGAGCACCCGCGATATATGCCTAAACATCCGGGCTCTAATCATTACCATTTCTCTCTCGCCCCCGTCCTTGCACAGATTTGAACCTGCGAACTTCTGATATAATGGAGATTATGACAACCACACGGTCACTGTTTCCACACGTTTATCGTCGACATCAGGTATTTCTTTCTTCCAGAGATAGAAAGCTTCCGACATGTTTTTGTCTCAGGAAATTAAGAAGTCGGTAATGCGTCAGAAAGCGTTGCGCGCCAGCCGGAAGGGTACGCGTCCTCGGCTGTTGAACTTTCCGACGCAGTAGAAAGTTGAAACTGTAACAGGCTTTCAAGATTACCTCTCTTACGACTATAAGCCAGGTGAAATTTGTCGGACATGATCAGCTTCGTGTCAAGGTTCATTGCGCTTGTCGATACCAATCAACAGGAATTCATTCATTCATCGTTTTCTGTCCAAAGGCTGATCTTTCACTGCAAACCCAGCATTCTCCATTCCTATTTTCCGCTTTCCTCTTTGTCTCCGCATATATATATATATATATATATATATATATATATATATATAATTTGAACTGGTAATGGAAATTACGGGAAAACGGCTGAACGGATTTTCATAAATGACCCCTCATTTTGAAGCTTGGAACCCAACGTTTTTCGGAAAAATAGTAGTTTTCGGGGAAATGTCAATTTTCCTACATAATTTTCCAAAATCCATCTGTCGTCAGTCTTGAGAACTAGCTAATTGCATTCAGGAGAAGCGAAGCGAGCATGAAGTCGGCCGTGTTGCATTTCAGAATAAAACAAAACACACACTACAGTAAACAATATTACACGAAGGCCATGATCTGCAAGAATGCTGACATATTTAGAGCTCAAATTAAATTGGTTATTAAAAACTTAACTTACTAGAAATAATTTACAGGTTCGATTCTGTGGTGTGTAATTTTCTGGGTACAGCTGTGTATTGGATATTAAAAACTACAAAACTTGAGGTGGTTTGATGACATTATTACTATTAGAAATGAAATATTATTGTAGTTAATGCCGTGATGTGACTATTTTTCATTAATTATACATATTAATGCTGTATTGATGATATGAAAGTGAAACGTTTTGGGGTTATATAAGTAGATGTAGAGAATAACTTAAATTAGATTTTGATTTCTATATTTTACTGAGTGGCGGCTATATAGTATGTATAGTATATGTTACTGAAAGCTATAAAACTTACGTAAGGTAATATTAAAAAAAATCAAATATTTTTATAGTTATTAATCAAGTGGGGTTGGGTCTTTTTCATATATTTAATGGCGATGTGGTGTAGATATTTATATGCGTGGTTCTCTTTAGTATTGGCTCGAGAGAGAGTATCTTTCATTATTATGGAAGCAAATAACTTTCAGAATGTCTGGTATTCTTCATTGAAAATAAATCTGAAAAATGTTTATTTGAACGTCTAATGAACTTGGTTTGCAGCATTTGCTGCACAAGACACTAGTGATCAATATATTTTAATGTCATCTATCATCTGGTATCTTTTTATGCCCCGAACTCTTCTCCCGTTCACCATTCTTTGCAGGAATCATCCTTCAGTTGGCAGTTTCTTTTCAGCCAATTTTGTTTCCTCTCCCTGATCAGTTTCAGCATCATTCTTTCTTCACCCACTCTTTCCAACATAGCTTCATTTCTTATTCGGTCTGTCCATTTCACACGCTCCATCCTTGTCCATATCCACATTTCAAATGCTTCTAGTCGCTTCTCTTCACTTCGTCGTAATGTTCATGTTTCTGTCCCATACAATGCCACATTCCACACAGAGTACTTCACTAGTTTCTTCCTTAGTTCTTTTTTCAGGAGCCCACAGAAGATGCTTATTTTTCTATGAAGAGTTTTCTTTGCCATTGCTATCTTCCTTTTTGACTTCCTGGTAACAGCTCATGTTACTGCCTACACCCCAAGTATTTGAAGCTGTCCTCTCGTTCTATTGCCATGTTTCGAATACGCACGTTTACCTTATTTATTTTTCTTCCGATAACCATGGTCTACGTCTTGTTTGTATTTATCTTCATCCCATACTGCTCACAGCTGTCTTTTAGCTCCAGTAACATATTTCTTAGTATCGTCTCCTCTTCTGCTAAGAACTCTACATCATCAAAAAATCTTACGCACTTTATTCTTCTTCCTCCTACTTTCCCGTCCCATGTTCTGAAAGCAGTTCTTCATTAAATCTTCCAAGTAGGGGAGAAGGGAGCACATTTGAATAGTTTTTATATTTACATTTTTTATTCACGTCCATTGTCAATTTTTTTGGACTTTAAATGGCACAAAATTATAAAACATTGCTTAAGAAACACCTAAAAGTTTTATATTTTCAGATATTACATATATCTGAAACGTAAAGTCAGAAGAAACTCATATAACATGTTCAAAACTGCCCCATGTATGGGGTACCATTGAACAGATATGGGGCACTTTTGAACAATGTCCAAATCATCTGTCAAAGAACTTATTAACGCTCAGAAATGTCATGTAAAGAGAACTACTGTGGTTACATTATTTTTTCTTTAAAACTTTCGAAATCCACATCAAAGTGTATCACTGTCATAGTGCGAGCACTTCCCTCTGAATTTTTTGGTTGTGTGAATTTCATGACAATATCACTTTTCTTTGTCTTACTGCAGTCTTCAGTTTTAGGATATAATATAATGTCCCACGTCTGTCGAAACATGTACATAAACCTGATACTGTCCATCTACTTCTTCCACTTGTCCAACATAGAAAACTTTAGTTTCCTTTGTTGCATATTACTGCAAAATAATTTCCTCGGTGTCATTTCTTTCTACCATATCTTGTAGAGTTTCACATAAACCTGACATTGTTATTATCCCATGCTTCGATATAATTATGTATGTATGTATTTATTTACACTGCAAGTGGGCAAGCACCCGGTGGCAGTGGTATATACAATATTAACAATGCACAATAAAATGATAACCAATACACAATAAAATTTGCAATGCACAATACAATTTTACAACACATATACAATTTTACACACAATACAATAATAATACACAATACAATTTAACACAATAATAATAAAACATAAAATAAAATACCTAATTTTACAATACAACCTACATAATTATCTATAGGTCCTACATAAGTTTCAATAGTCTTTCACTTTACTCTCATCTCATTACCTGTAGTGGCACTATGACGCATTTCACTGACACTTTAGCACACATTTCACTGACACTCTGTAACTCATTTCACTGACACTATAGAACACATTTCATTGACGCTATAAATTATCACTGATCGGAACTGTTCACTGCACTGTAAAACCATAACTTCACTGACTCACCTCGCTTCACTGATACAACAGTTCAAATAAGTCAAATAATTTCATCCTTATGCATACTTATAAACAGAACTACATTTAAACTAAACATTTCTAGTCTAAGGCCCTCTTACACGCTAGTTTTAAATAATTTACAATTCAAACCAAGGAAGTAAACTCGTCAGCCTAGATAAATACATGTCACCTTAAAAAAATTAAATCTTGAATGTCACCTTAATTTTAATTTTCACTTTATATACAACATTTTAAATTATTCTTGAATCTCCTTAAGGAAGGACAGCCCTCAAAGACCGCTGCAGGTAGGTCATTCCAATCATTTATAGTTCTATTTAAAAATGAGAATTTACCTACATCCGTTTTCTGTTTCCTGCATTTGATTTTAAAATCATGATCGTTCCTACCATAGTACGTTGGCTTTTCTAACCGAGCTGTTATGTCTACCCATGCTTTCTGACCTAGATGTGCTCTATACAATGATGTTATTCTAGTTTTCCTACGTCTGTTTTCCAAAGTTTCCCATTTAAGTTCTTTTATCGTATCGTTTCCATCTTCTCTTTTACCTTTAACAAATTTCGCTGCCCTATACTGGATTCTTTCTAAGGAATTTATCTGGTATATTCTATAGGGATCCCAACATGTAGTTCCGTATTCCATTAACGGTCGCACTAACGTTAGATATGCTATTTCCCTCGATTTGGGGCTAGCTTTTCTCAAGATTCTCATAATAAAGTGAAGTGCCCTCCATGCTTTACCCGTAACATTATCAACATGCTCTCCCCAAGAAAGTTTGGAGTTTAAATACACTCCTAGGTATCTACAACATTGTTCTTGCGGAATTACAACACCACTGAATTCGTAATTAAGACTAGTTTCCTCTCGGGTTTTACAAAATGTTATAGATTTACTTTTAGAACCATTTATTTTCATCCTATGCTTTAACGCCCAGTTATAAATTTTATTCAAGTCTGTTTGAATAGCATCTACATCTGAATTATTTCTAATCTTTCTATAGATAATGCAGTCGTCTGCAAATAGCCTCATATTTGATGTAATATTCTGGCATAGGTCATTTACGTATATTATAAAGAGTAATGGACCCAGAACGCTGCCCTGTGGCACCCCTGAACTTATATTTCCAATTTCCGATATTTCATGACCTACTCTAACTCTCTGGGTTCTACCGTTTAAGAATTCTCGGATCCATAGCACCACTCGTTTATCTATTCCTAGCCTACTTAACTTATCTATTAATATGTCATGTGGCACCAATTATACTTGCAAGCTAAGTGACGAGCATGATCGTATGCTAATTGACGTATATTTTTGTAAGTGTGTGTTGTGAGGCAGTTTTGAACACTGTTCAAATGTTCCCCAAGAAACTACTTAAATGTGTCCCACATGATCCTATCAAGTACGACCATTCATTAAAAGGAAGAAGTAAATAGGCTATTAGAGATCTACAATCATTTTCGAAAAGTGAATTTATTAGGCTCTAATATTTTATGACACTCATCTCTGAAACGTTCATTTTGTTAGTACAGTAGGCTATATCCTTACGGAGTTCGAAAAAAATATACTTTCTAAGCAGTTCAACACAAGTGCATCCACTGAGTTCACACCAATAAATTAAATGGAAGAAAAATGGCAGCCAATACATCACACGGGCTGGCTTCTGCTGTCAGTACCGGCAACGTTATGAAAATTATATGTTGAGGTGAGAAATTCAATCTGTTCTATTGTGTCCCCTGTTCAAAAGTGCCCCTTCTCCCTTAGATGTTGAACAGGATAGGTGATAAAGGGCATCCATGTCCTACTACTCTCACTATTTCACTTCCTTCAACAGGACTCAGGAATGGAAACTCTGCAAATATGCGGTGATTCACGAGGATTTACCGTCACTTACGGAGCTTATTTCCGAAGACATTCTGAGCAAAAAATGTCATATAAACCTTATTTGTTCTATTCTCAATATTTTCAGAGTTACACTAATTTGAAGTTGTTAGTAAGATTTCTTTTTTCTTTAGTTTTAAGGGGGAAAAAATATTACAAATAGAGAATGAACTATTCAGAAGTATCATTTCTTTAATTGGCTAGTGTTCTGAAGCTAAAAATGTGTTGTTAATTGCTTTGTAGAGATTTTGTTTTTTCAATTTTTAACCAAAAATTACATAATTCTTACGCACTCATCACAAAAATTGTTACTAATAACTTGATTCTTTACAGTTTAATTATGCATCCTAATGTACAGTCTTAAAGAATTTATAAGAGTAGCGTGATTTGAACAATTCCTGTGATAAACGCATAAAAAATGTAATTTTGTAATTGAAAATCGAAAAAAAAAAAAAATCTGTACGAAGCAACTATGGAATTCACAACACATTTTTAGCTTCAGAATACTAGCTAATTAAAGAAATGATACTTCTGAATAGTTTATTCTTTATCTGTAATATTTTTTTACCCTTAAAACTCAAGAATAATGGAATTTTACAAACAACTTCAAATTAGCGTAACTCTGAAAATATTGAGAATTCAATAAGACAAATGTTTATGTGACTTTCTTTTCTCAGAATATCTTCGGAAATAAGCTCCGTAAGGGACGTTAAATCCTCGTGAATCACCCTGTATAAAAGCTGAATTTACATTTAAGTTTCCTTCTATCAAGTGAAATAGTAATGACTATTCCGCGTATGTAACACTACTAGTACCACTTCACCAATGGAGTGTAAGAATTCATGAATTTCAGCATATCAAAATCACCTATCAATGTATCAATATTGTCGATTTGGGTTGCAAGGAGTAGTGAAGTGCATTCCATAACCTCTCCTACTCAAATCCCATCCTCACCTTCCCGTGGTGCAACCTGTTTTTAACAAACGAGGCTCTGGGGACCGAATCACAGCGGTATAACTGTTCTATCAAAAATGGAGCAAAAGTCATTTCGCAGGCTCACCTACTATTACATGCATATGCGTCCTCTATGTGGAAATCTGAGGCCGGAAAGTCGGGAGATTATGGGGAATGTGGAATCACCTCCCAACCGAACTCCTGGATAGCTGCTTTCGTCGTGTTTAGCGGAGTACGAGCATATATTATCGTGTTGCAGCAGCACTTGGTGAAGTTTTCCCAGTTGCTTTTCTTCAACTGCGGCCGCAATAAATTCCAGCAAGTAATGGTTTCCTGGGAAACAATTTGTAACACACGCCACCTTCTTTATCCCACAAGATACATAACATCATCTTCTGTGAATGGACACTAGCTTTTATACTGTGTGTTGAAACGACAGAACTATTTTATTGCAGTGCTTTTTCCGATGGGATTCTCCCCGTACACGGCATAAATGTTTCGAGCCGCCTCCGCTGCCTTTGCTCCTCTATTAAACTCAAATAGAAGAATATGACAGATATGTTTGTTTTTTTTCCAGTTAACACTCATCTTCTTTAGTCCACAAATAACTCAAACTTTCTTAAAGTCCAGAAAATTCAAGGCGTATTTACAAAGCACAACACTCCAAATAACAAAAAATGAGACACGATCAATAGTCTCCTAGCAACGCCGTGTTGTGATGACGAACAAAAACGCTACGAACCTAATCTTCAACCTAATATGAAGAGTCCACTGCAAGAATGATGGATGTCATTTGGAATGCATTTTGCAGGAGAAGCAATTGAAAGTTTGAAATGCTTAGCGCTCAAAGCTTAACTGTGATTTTCCGATCATTACTGGACAGTGACTATCAGTGTTAATGCCATATAAGTCTGTATGTACATTCTATATGTCTTAAGCTATGCATTGACAGTCTTGGTTCATTTTCGACGAGAAAGTGACATCCATCATTCTTGCAGTGGACTCTTCATATATGAAGGAGAACAAGAACAAAAACGGCAATGAAGATAATAATGATTAGAGTATTTATCATTTTATAATTCAGTGTCCAAGATAAGATAAGTTTTCTTGTTATGGAGAAGGAAGATTTTTTTTTTTTTTTAAGGACGGTAGTGAATTCACGTGATTTAGCACAGACTTTCGTCTCTGAGAAACAATGCCTACGCTACAGTTCTTTATAGTTCCCAGTAATATGGCGCAATTTTAGTTCATATATACAGTATACACAGACCTTCGACTTGAGAGGAATAGTCTTCGTTTTTGTTGTATATGTTTGCAGATTTTTTTCGTACAACAAGAATAAACGCTTTCTTTCTTTAGTGGGTGCGGTTGCATGTTGGGTGTGGAACAATATCGAAGCCTAGAATAACATGCATTTTGTATTTAATTACTTCGAGGAGATGGGAATCCTAATTGTTAAACAAAGGCTTGGAATTCTTGATAAAAATCCGCGCCCTTCATAAACAGAAAGTAAACGTGAAGAAGATTGCCTCGTGTAGTGAAAGCAACACAGGGGATAAAAATTCGCAGAAAATAATCACTGAAGGATGACTTTCAAAGCGGCATGCTTTTGAAGGCATTTTGTAATTTATCAGGGAATAGTGTTTGGTTATGTGTACAAAAAAGACGATAAAATAAGTATTACAATGGCCTCTGCAATGGGGAACATTTATGGATTCTGTTTTCTATTGAGAAAATATTATTCCTTTTAGTGGGAAAGATATTACGTCATAATATATATTTGAGAAGCTAAAACATTCATCTTCCTGATCAATATACAAGCAGACCGCGATAATAGTAATATGCGTTACAAGAGCGGTATGTTGAAGTTCTCATGTTCGAGGAAAAGTTTGAAAAAGCGAAACGTAGTTGAGCTTTTTTAATTTCCGAGAATTGAAAGAAAACATACCGCTCGTGTATCGTACATTATTTTATGCGAAGATCGTTTATTACATACCTGAAAGAGGAATTTCTAATTAGTTGCAATGAAATCTCCATCTTGGTTTCTGTTCAATGACGGCAAATTTGCAAAACAAAAATATCTATCTTCAACATTGTTGCTTTAAAATGTTTTCTGTGTTTACTATACTCCAGCAGGCCATGATATACGTCTGTCTTCCCCCCCCCCCAGTCTATGGAACCTTGTTGATTTTTTCACGGCTTCCTTAATGTTACTTGTATCACGAATGCAGTAACTTTAGTGGAGTTGTAGAGTTTACTTAATTTTTGCAAATATTTAGAAACAATAATTAACAGTGCAATTTAGGTTAAATTGCAGTGGTAAGTTTCCAATTTATAATTATTACTATATTGAACGTCTCTAAAAATAATATGTTAAAAGCCTAAAGCAGTAAAATCGATATGTCACTTAAGCGGTAAGAAGAGGGAAATTTTTATGTGTGTTAGGTTGGGAATACTGAATGTGGAATTTTAGACTTTCCGCGGAATGGTTTTATGCGGAAACCAAGCAAATACGCACGATCTCGCACAAAAAGATATTACGTAATTCTAAAATGGCATTTCATTGTCACCTCACATGTGATTTTACAGCTGTTCATTAGTCAGATACGATGAATCTTACGGGTACTTCGGTCATGCGTTGTATAAATTTGCTGTGGTAGCTTTTCTTTCTGAAAAGTTTTATACGTAGAAGTTCCATGTATGATGTATAACGCCAGTGTGCAAAACTCCGATCTCTGCTGTCTTCTGTGCTTAGAACACAATATTTACAATCCACGGTGCACTTCCATTTGCATAATCTTCATAGTTTTCTGTACCAGAATTCTTTACTATCGGAGAAAAATAAATGATTAAGTAACTCTCTTATCTTACATATAACCAAAATGTATTATTTAAGAAGTGTCCATAACAGTGCTTGGCCCATAGAATTGTAGCAACAAAGGACATTCTGCCGCAAAATGTAGTTTCAGTGAGCATTTATGCTGCTAAAATGGAACAAGAGTGAGCATTTCTGGCTCCAAAAATAGTAACAGTGGATATTTCTCCCTCTAAATATTATTAAGTGTTGGCATTCTTGCCGTTAAATTTAGTAACAGTTGAAATTTCTGCCCCTAAATGTATTAACAAGGAAATTTCCAGTGCTAAATCTATTAACACAGAACATTTCTGGTGCTAGGTCTATTAACACAGGGCATTTCTGGTGCTAAATCTATTAACACAGGGCATTTCTGGTGCTAAATCTATTAACACAGGACATTTCTGGTGCTAGATCTATTAACACAGGACATTTCTGGTGCTAGATCTATTAACACAGGGCATTTCTGGTGCTAAATATATTAACAGAGGACATTTCTGGTGCTAGATCTATTAACACAGAGTATTTCTGGTGCTAATTCTATTAAGACAGAGCATTTCTGCCGCTAAATCTATTAATACAGTGCATTTCTAGTGCTAAATCTATTAACGCAGAGCATTTCTGCGCTAAATGTATTAACACAGGGCATTTCTGGCGATAAATCCATTAATACAGATCATTTCTATTGACGGTGTCCATATAAGTAGGTTTCCATAAAGTTTGCTTTCAGAAATTACATAAGGGTTGCAAGGAGTAGTGAAGTGCATTCCATAACCTCTCCTACTCAAATCCCATCCTCACCTTCCCGTAGTGCAACCTGTTTTTAACAAACAAGGCTCTGGGAACCGAGTCACAGCTCTATAACTATTCCATAATAGATTGGGGAATTGCTATCTCAGTACGCTGATCTGCTATGGCATGCATAATCGTCCCCTAAGTGGTGAAGAGGGGATATGGTTGCTCGAGCTGTCTGAAAATGCTCCCGCTAACCAACAGCAGATAAAAGTATGGTGCCTACATTAATGCGGTAAACATTAATTAACTTACTTACTTACAACTTACAAATGGCTTTTAAGGAACCCGAAGGTTCATTGCCGCCCTCACATAAGCCCGCCATCGGTCTCTATCCTGTGCAAGATTAATCCAGTCTCTATCATCACACCCCACCTCCCTCAAATCCATTTTAATATTATCCTCCCATTAATTAACAAGAAGAAGAAATTATATAGTTTTGTATCCAGTGCAAGTTACTTTTTGTACAATTTTTTATTACGCTGCCGGTTTTCTAGTGGATTTTTTTTTGTGAATTTATTGTTATGAACAGTGTACGATGTTAATTCCAAAATAGAAGAATTCTTTGAGAAATCATTTAATGTTATAGCCTACTCTGCACTTCTATTACGAGAATATATGTACAATGACTTTCAAATATATCTGTCCTAGAATTTTCTGATCGTGTAAGCGACCGTTCTAATCACGGAATGTTAGAACTAAAGATATAACAAATAGACTAACTTTAAAATAGTTCCGCTAGTTTTCAATACATGGTACTATTATTGGGATAGTTAAAAAACGTATTGGGGAAAATGGTGGTGTAGATTAATCATAAATTATTCTCATAATTGACAGTAACAGCGGTTTCCCCCTAAATCCAGTGTTGGTTTCCAATGAACAGAGGGGAAATAAATATTGAATTATATAATGCGGCTATATTTTGGCAACTCTTACTATTATCTTCGCCATCTATTCATAGCAGTAATAACTAAACAGACCACACTTACATGAACAAATTATCGATCTTTATCGGTTAGTAGAGATCAGGTATCTCTGAACGCTAGTGTACACTTAACTCTCTCATCTCCGTGTCTTTTTTATCTGATACAGATTGAATGTTGTAAAGGCGGAACTGATTGGTCAGGAAATTCAATTAAGGCTTCTGGAGGATTACGGTCACATTATGAAAGGAAAAAGAAATAATATTTAATTTATTAGTTGACAACATCGGTATGTCACTGTCAGATTGAAAGGATGGTGTGAGGGGAAAGAAATGTGAAAGGTAGTGGCCCTGACCTTCATTCTATACTGCCTTATGTATTCATACAGGAATTCAACATTGACTTGTATTGATGAAGTTAGTATATCCCCTTATAGTCCCAAAGATACTACTGGAATTAGTCGATGTCATTATTTGCCTTCTGCGTTTTCTATTCTTCTTCCAGCTTCTCTTCTGTAAAATATACCTTGTCCCGCTTAGAGGGATCGAGAAATAAGTGCTAATTTAAAGTATAAATATTGGTTTTATAACTTAACTTTTTGTATAACTTGATGTAAAAGCTCTCCGAGTTTCGGAGAACGGTCAGTTCAACTCGATGTGTGCGCCTCGAGCTACCCTGAAGACATCTAGAAGGAACTCAACCTTCTGCCAAGTGTTCCATAATATTTGTGAAGTGTAAATCAAGTTTTCAGGTATAATTCCCTGTAAAGTTGATTTGAATAATTTCGATGGAAAAATACCAACGGTCTACCAACTGAGCTACCCGGGAACTCTACCAGACACCGAACCAATTTTTCCCTCTGTATCCACAGATCTCAAAGTAGGCTGACAACCGTCAAGCAACCAACATTGAGTGCACACTAACTCTGTATGACTTAAATTGTGGTTTTTCTGTTAACAAACAGTGACATGTATTATGCAAATCAAGCTTTCAGGTATAAGTTTAACCAAAGGTCCCGGGTTCGATACCCGGCCCCGGAACAATTTTTTTCCTTCGAAATTATTCATTTGTGAAGTGATTAGCTCAGCTGCATTTATAATGCGTTGTCTCAATTTTTCCAAAGTGTCAACTGTATCACGTTGGTACATACCACTTGTCACAAAGCCCCAGAGTTAGGTCAATGGACGTCAAGTCGGGTGACCTAGGTGGTCAGGCAAGGGTTCTCCTCTTCCGATCAACCTATTGGGAAAGTTTTCATTCAAGAAGCCACGCACTGCTTCATAGTAATGGGGTGGAGCCCCATGTTGCTGAAAAACCGATTCTGGGAGGAGTTGATCAATAAAAAATTTCTGCAGCATGTTCAGATACACATTCCCTGTGACTGTCACCTCGATGAAGAAGAATGGTCCAATGACGGAATGTTCTACCGAATGTCACCAGGCTTGTTTCCGCGATAAAGATTAGTGCGCATGCGCATGAACATACAACTGGTTTTAAACCATTGTTGTATAAACTTGGACAGTTTTTGCATCTTGTCAGATGTAAATCAAAACAACATTTTCATCTGATTTTAAATGGTTAGCATTTATTTCTCGATCCCTCTTAGCGGGACACTGTGTATTTATATAATATTTAGGGGCGTTAATTGTTATGCAAGAAATAACTACTTAGGCTTAGAGCGCTTAAGTTCAATTTTTCGGACTGATAACAGTCCGAAAAGCAACTATTTTAGAGAGCATGTACTAAAATATAATTATTACAATTTTTGTAGCGGAAAAAATCCCCGTCCATTCATATCATTAAAAGTACTTATTTTTTTGTCTCTGAATACACATACGACTTTTTTGTGTTAAGTGAAAACTTAATTAAGTCGTCTTTTTTAAGTGATATACCAAATTTTACATTACTATGTTCTACAATTCTACTCTACATTTTAGTCAAAGGATTCGAACTAAAAGTAATATGAGGAGGAGGTGGGCCTCATCGTCAAAAAGTTTGAGAAATATTCGTTTACAATTCATTTATTAATCTGAGAAAATGTAGTATTCTATAGAAGAAAAAGTCCATATTAAGTGCTATTATATTGAAACTAGTACATTTAGAGTGCGTGAGATATTTAGTGAGGAATATCAACAAGGCCGACACCGAGTGAAAAACTTTATGTGGATATTATTAATAATTAATTAATGACTGCATAGGTAAACATTGATGTTTTCGTTGACTATTACACTTTTACTACGTCATACTACTTTTGACCAATAAAACGGTACGAAAGGACGTCTTTCAACCAATCATCGCTGCTTATCTCACAATGTTATAGCTTCCCTAGCATTTGTTTGTTTCTATCACTACGCTAGCATTTGTTTCTTTGCCAACATTTCAAACTGCAAATTCTTTACGGTACTATAAAACATGCTTTGCGATTGTAGTTTGTTTCCCGGATAGATAGTCGACTGAAAATGGCGGCTACGTTCAAAAATTTTGGTGAAGGTAACATTAGTGAAATAGAATTTTAGTAAGTCAGTATCTATTTTATTGTATTAGAGTACTTTATTTCTTCTAATATTTATATACTTTCTTCTAATTGTACAATAGTCAATTAAATTCCACTTGAGTTTTGATTTTCTCTAGATAAATTAAAATCTCTAGAGAGATTACTGTTGATAATCCGTAAAAAAATATAATATATTCACTATGGTGTCACATTTATTTCCTTCCCCTATTATTTGCTTCACGGCTGACTGAATCCGAAACTGCTTTGTTTTAAATAAATCATAATTCACTCATCCAAGGCCTGCTTTAATCAATTTTTTTTTTCCTTTTAGATGTTTATAATTATTTTGTAAATTTTCATGAACTTCAAAACACTTCTAACAAAATATTAACTAATAAAGAAATAGACGCAAAGATTTTTTCATTACAAAAATCTGTAATAACTTTATTGCATAGTAATTATAAGAGCTAATATTTCAATATAGTATATTCATCATCTTACAAGTTAGAGTAGTGGTCGTCAGCATTCGCTGAAATGTGCAAAGGGTACGCGGTGCTGTCCCGTGTGCACTGTCGTGCAACAGGGAGAGATAGAGAGAATACTAGCTAGCAGCTACGGAGTGCACCCTAGTGCACTGCGTTTTCCGCGGGTAAGAGAGACTAGCCCCAGCGTGCTCTGTGCTGACGACCCCTGAGTTAGAGGTATTAATTGAGAGATAAAAGGATATTTATTAATAGGACCTTAGTGTTCAGGAGTTTGAGAGTTCTATCCCACGAATATACATAGATATCTTGTGAAATCGCTGAGAAAGAAAGTAGGTCTGCGCCATAACTACTTCTTTCATTGTAATTGCAGCATAAGCGTCAAGCCTCCTCAAAATCAGCAATAACTTCTATAGTTAAGAGGTCGTTAAATTATCAATTTTCCTCGTAAAATAAACACAATGTGTTTGTGTGCCACTTCATTCAGGTAATTATTCACAGGAAGTTTTAACAGTTTCGAATAGTAACACTTCTGCCAATGGGTTACCTCTGAGGACAATTATTCGATTGGTCGACCGTGGGATTTGTTCGCAGGATCTCCTTTGTATAAATATATGCACTATTCCATTCCATATCAAATAACATTCCACGTGAACATACTGTAAACACAATGTAGTTACAAAACATCATATCATGTGAACATGAGCATATAATATATAACAATAACGTCACCTTGATGTAACACTTTGTATCATTAACTAAAGAAGTCGTAATTATATCATTTGTTAATTTATATAGTTATTATACACAGGATGGAAATGAAATAACCTTGGGACTGAAAGGGACAATAGAGTATATTTAAATGAATAGAAAACCTATATTACGTTTTCTGATTAAATGCTAATTAGAAACAATGTCAAATTATTCTTGACAACAATTTCTTATGAAATGTAGGTACCTATATATATATATATTATTATTATTATTATTATTATTATTATTATTATTATTATTATTATTATTATTTTGCCCTGTACTGATCGTCAAAATATTCAACTTACTTTTTAACTGAATTAAAATTTATTAAATTAAAATGTTACTGACTTGTCTAAAAACAATATTGTTCTTCCGGATTAAAATATCTACTTTTCACACAATGACAAACTTAGTTATTGTCTGAGTCTGAGTTTGGTCTTTTGTCAGTCCAGGAAATTTCAGCCTCAGCCTCACCGGAAATAAAGAGTGCCGCAAAACATCTTCCCTGATTTAATATTTAAATAAAAAACATATGGATCAAAATAAGGGAACTGTATTAATATGAATAGTATCTAAACAGTGGGAAATTTAGGTTCACATGCGTGAATCATCAAAATTTCCAATATTCGAGTGGACAGAACCCTCGTGAACTTCATGAAAAACCTCTACATAACGACCGTGTTACTGTATGGTGCGCGGTTGCAAGAGTCGGGATAATTGGTCCTTACTTTTTTGAAGAGGATGGTGCTACTGTGACAGTGAACTCTCAGCGGTACTCTTTTATGATCAACAATTTTTTGGCACCAAGACTCAATGCGCTGCAGATTGACCAGGTTTGGTTTCAGTAGGACGGAGCACCTCTCACACAGCTCAGATTTCTCTCCAAGTCCTGAGACAGATGTTTCCCGGACGCTTAATTTCTTCACGTGGCGACGCCCCCTGGCCAGCACGATCACCAGACCTTGCACCCTGCGATTTTTTCTATGGGGACAACTTAAGATGAGGTGTTCAAACATCGACCGAGGTCTTTGCCAGACCTAAGAAGTGCAATACAGGAAGAAATTGGTCTTATTCCTCAATAAATGCTAGTTAGAGTGATGCAGAATTTCCGAAGTCGCATTCAACAATGCACTGATAGTGAAGGACACCACTTGAGAGAGAGAAAAATTCCCCACTGTTAAGATACCATTCATATTAATAAAGTTTCCTATTCAATTCTTGTTGTTTTGCGCATGTCATTTGATATCGCTATGGCAACGCATGTAAACCTGAATTTCCCACTGTTTAGATACCATTCATATTAATACAGTTTCCTTATTTTGATCCATCTGTTTTTTATTTAAACTTTAAATTAGGGGGGATGTCTTGCTGCACTCTTTATTTAGGCCTATAATGGGATGCAATAAGTAGTAATGCATTTACGTTAATTTTATTCTGCTGTAACATAATATGCTATAGTATGAAGCATTTGAAATAATGCAATGAACTTTCAAGATTAGCACGACATCACTTCTTCACCTGAGACGACACGGCATATGGGTTATACAACAAATGAACATTCATGCCGTAGTCGAAATGCGAACTTATGACGACTGTGGCTTCCACTCAATGTTAAAGTTGCTCTTAGCTGTTGCTTACGCCGCTTTAATACATTTGCATTTTCTTTCAAGTGCACATCTCGTAGTATATCTTGAGGGCTGGATGACGTCAGTCGACGTTGGAATTAAAGTAAGGACGGGCGCTTGTATACGGCGTACTAAAAACATTGATCACATAGTCATCTAATATAACTGATGTAGCTTCTAGTGTCATGCATTTCAGGCGAAGTGTTCGGCTCAATTTTGTCGAGTGTGACAAGAACCGAAGTCTGCTTTGAAGAAGCGGATCTGTCCAGCTCGCTCGAACTTGCCCTTTCAAGTTCGCTATCCTCTCCTACACTCCCTTCCCATCCCTTCATGCTTTTATGTGAGTAAGGATTTTATTATTATTATTTTTCATTATAATAATAATAATTATTATTATTATTATTATCATTATCATTATCATTATCATTGTAAGGATTTTAGTTGTAAGTTCAGACAACATATGTTTGACAGTACCTAAATGTACCACAATTGTAGCATATAATCTTAGTAACAACTTCGGTCCAAGGCTTTATAACATGATAATAGCTAAATTCCCAAACATACAATTTGGTAATGTTTCTTATTTAAAAAAAAATCAATTAAATAAATGCTGTTTAGAGAGAACATTTAAAGTTCAATTATTGTGATATCTGCGTTTCTTCTTCTTCTTCTTCTTCTTCTTCTTCTTATTATTATTATTATTATTATTATTATTATTACTTTTTACTCTCTTTTTAATAAAATGTTTTAAAATTGTGTGGAATGTTCCCTGAGGACGAGTATGTAAATTACTCTTTCTGGAGGTGCTAGAGTGTTTTTATAATATAAAAGTAATATGTATCTTTGTTCTTGAAGTAAAGTGTTATTATTATTATTATTATTATTATTATTATTATTATTATTATTATTATTATTATTATTAGATAATTTTGTTAAAAAATTATGATTAAACATTAACAGAAATATACATGTAAATAAATCACAATAGGTACTTTTTAAAAACATGACAGTGTTTACTATAAGAATTACCAATGGAAACTATAATAATTACATTCTTGATATGAATTCAGTAAATCACAGTTGCTCAGCAACAGCAGCAGATGTGTGACTATGCGGATGATGAAAGTAGAATAACATGAACAGCACAATATAAAATAAATTCCATAATTTCATTAATATAATATTTCATTTTCACACTTCACAACATTACAATTTGTAACATCCAACCTGTCTAAAAACAAAGTATCAATTTTCATACTACGCATTATTTTAGTTTAAACTATTCAACCTGTTGATTAATAAAATAAATTATTTCATTTTCATACTACGCATTATCGTCGTGCATGACAGGCGAATATGGCGAAGTTCGATATACGCCTATGTTCGCTTTGCACGAGGAGGCCTATCATTTTATTCACCAATATTATGAAAATATTTGCTGATTTCCTCTCTCATCTCTTCGTGTTTTAAATCGTATAAGGATTTGAGCACATACCTTGCGATTATTTTTTCATATGGAATAATACGAAGTCTCTCATCTTTAAATGTTGAAAAATCCTAGTCAATACTATGAACATATGCGTTTTTTCTCATTCTTTTTATTTATTTATACGATGATCTTGTGAATGTTTATCATATTAATAACAAAAATTAGCGTGTGGGAAAATATCAGAGATAGTATCAAAATTGCAGCTGAGCAGAGCATAGGTTATTATGAAACTAAGAAAAAGAAACCGTGGTTTGATGAAGATTGTTGCATGGTAGTAGAAAGAAGGAAACAGGCAAAAGTGAAATTCTTACAGGATCCAGTTGAGGAGAAGAGAGATAATTATTTCAATGAAAGGCGGGAAGCAAGTCGTACACTTAGGAATAAAAAGAGAGGTCACTTGAAGGAAAAACTGAATGAGGTAGAAACAAATATTAAGAATAAAAACATTCGAGATTTATATAAGGGCATAAAGGAATTTAAGAACGGATATCAGCCAAGGGTAAACGTGATCAAGGATGAGAATGGTGACTTGCTTGCAGACTCTCCATCAATCCTAAACAGATGGAAAAACTATTTTGCGCAACTACTAAATGTACATAGGCCAAATAGAAATGATCGGGACGAAATTGAAATACAAACTGCTGAGCCATTTATACCCGAACCCTCGCTTTCAGAAGTCGAAATTGCGATAGAAAATCTGAAAAAGTACAAGTCTCCAGGTATCGATCAAATTCCAGCAGAATTAATACAAGAGGGTGGAAGTGCATTATATAGCGAAATTTATAAACTTGTACTTGCTATTTGGGAAAAAGAAATTGTACCAGAACAATGGAAGGAGTCCATAATTGTACCTATTTTTAAAAAGGGGGACAAAACCAACTGTGGTAACTTTAGAGGAATATCACTTTTGTTGACGTCGTACAAAATTTTGTCCAATATTCTTTTGAGAAGATTAACTCCGTACGTAGATGAAATTATTGGGGATCATCAGTGCAGTTTTCGGCGCAATAGATCGACTATTGATCAGATTTTTTGTATTCGACAGATAATGGAGAAAAAATGGGAGTATAAGGATACAGTACATCAGTTATTCATAGATTTCAAAAAGGCTTATGACTCGGTTAAGAGGGAAGTATTATATGATATTCTTAATGAATTTGGTATTCCCAAGAAACTAGTTCGATTAATTAAAATGTGTCTCAGTGAAACATACAGCAGAGTCCGTTTAGGTCAGTTTCTATCTGATGCTTTTCCAATTCACTGCGGGCTAAAGCAGGGAGATGCACTATCACCTTTACTTTTTAACTTCGCGCTAGAATATGCCATTAGGAAAGTTCAGGATAACAGGCAGGGTTTGGAATTGAACGGGTTACATCAGCTTCTTGTCTATGCGGATGTCATGAATATGTTAGGAGAAAATACACAAACGATTAGGGAAAACACGGAAATTTTACTTGAAGCAAGTAGAGCGATCGGTTTGGAAGTAAATTCCGAAAAGACAAAGTATGTGATTATGTCTCGTGACCAGAATATTGTACGAAATGGAAATATAAAAATTGGAGATTTATCTTTCGAAGAGGTGGAAAAATTCAAATATCTTGGAGCAACAGTAACAAATATAAATGACACTCGGGAGGAAATTAAACGCAGAATAAATATGGGAAACGCGTGTTATTATTCGGTTGAGAAGCTCTTATCATCCAGTCTGCTGTCCAAAAATCTGAAAGTTAGAATTTATAAAACAGTTATATTACCGATTGTTCTTTATGGTTGTGAAACTTGGACTCTCACTCTGAGAGAGGAACATAGGTTCAGGGTGTTTGAGAATAAGGTGCTTAGGAAAATATTTGGGGCTAAGAGGGATGAAGTTACAGGAGAATGGAGAAAGTTACACAACACAGAACTGCACGCATTGTATTCTTCGCCTGACATAATTAGGAACATTAAATCCAGACGTTTGAGATGGGCAGGGCATGTAGCACGTATGGGCGAATCCAGAAATGCGTATAGAGTGTTAGTTGGGAGACCGGAGGGAAAAAGACCTTTAGGGAGGCCGAGACGTAGATGGGAGGATAATATTAAAATGGATTTGAGGGAGGTGGGGTATGATGATACAGACTGGATTAATCTTGCACAGGATAGGGACCGCTGGCGGGCTTATGTGAGGGCGGCGATGAGCCTTCGGGTTCCTTAAAAGCCATTATAAGTATTAGCTATATTCATTATTATGCGTGACTTCGCAAGGTACAGGAACAACAACAACAACGTTCATGACATTTAATATAGGGATACTTATAAAATATTGGAAGCCTATGGGGTACAGAAATGCTTGAGAAACACTGGTGTAGAGTACGTAGTCACCGAATGGTCTTAGTATAATATATTGATATTCGAAACTCGAAAAAGGTTACCACTAGAGATGAACAACGATCGAGAAAGCAAGACTAACAGCGCCTGCAAAGCCGAAAACCCGCACGACAATGTTGTATACATCGCGGCGTTGACGTAAAGACTACTTTTGAGTATTTCGAGACGTCGAGATTGATCACTCCTGAAGTCCCCAACGTCAAGCAGTCTTGAATTGCCACAGTTGTTTATACCTGACTGAACTTTTTCTACTTTGGCAACTGTTATATATGTATAAACAATCAAGTAGCCTATTTGAAACATCATCTCTACCTTTCATTGTATAATAATCCGTTCCCCAGTCTTTATTTAATTACTAGGCCTTTGTTAAAAGGCTAGGAATTTTCTCTTCATATGTCTGAGATCAAGTGTGTAATCTCAAGTAAAAAGATATTAACATTATGTTTTATGTTTCTTAGAGATGCAAATTTATTTGAGAATTTTTTTTCTATTTATATAACCATAGGTAATATAATTTATAATGTTATTTATTTCAATTATGTACAGTTATTCAAAGTTACGAAATCTTTCCACGCCGACCAAATGCTATTTCGAGAATGATGAGCGAGACTCGAAGCGCACGAGAATGACGAGACGAGACTCGAAAGACAAATGCAACGAAGATAACGAGCGAGAGCGGCAGTTAGTTTTGTTCATCTCTAGTTACTACTGCAAGGCTCTGGTGTGTGAAATCTTGTACAAATCATTTCCTGCTGGGATCCAAATCGGTTCTTAGTGTCGGAAAAATCTCACTGTTGTTGTGTGTTTTGAAAGTGTTCAATGTAGCCTGTCCGTGTGTGTGATGTAGGGGACAGTAAGTTATGTACCAAAGCTATCATCAGACAGATCCGATCGGAGCATAATCACGAGGCGAGACTCTGGAGTCATATGAATGTCCTGTACGGCTACCGGTTAATTTACAAGCTCATGTTAGCTCCTTTCTTACAGTTTGACTTTTATCGCCCACATAACCTGTTCTCAGAATAATTCTATTGAACTATTTCCAGCTTACCATAATGGTCAATGAACTATTTCATGAGAAACGAAATTCGTTATTAATGGAGTGAGCGATAAACATAATTATGTTGATAGATGAACTAATTCTATTAATGTGATTATAGCTTAAATTTAACGACACATCGCTGCTTGATTGAGATTTAGACACGCAAGCCGATTTTTCTCAACAGTCTCACGTCATCATCATTATTAATTTATTTCGTGAATTAGTCTTTAATAGTCTGTTCTGGTTATGACGTTAGTCGAAATATTTGTCACTAGCCGTACCCGTGCGCTCCGCTGCACCCGTTAGAAATAAATATAAAGTAATTGCATAATTAAAATAGGACATTTAATCAAGGGAACATTCGTGTTTGATAGAAGGATAAATCGTGTATTATATTACTTAATTTAAATTGCATTAAAAATTAAAATGCTATCGTTTTGATCCAGAGACCACTCATTTGGTCATAAAAATTAGTTTAGGAAATACAGGAAACGAATGCCTATCAAATTTTCTGTGCATAAGAAGCTATTTTAATCTTACCTGTCCTCGATTCACTCAGAAGTTACTGTAATAACATTATAGCATTATGTCCTTCTAGAGAAACTACACCTTCCAATGGTGAATTAATAATTAATTATACAAATCGGTTAATTTAGCTTCTGATATTACTTCATACAAACACAGAAACATTCTCTGTAGGCTACCGTATGTTTCATAGCTTTCGATTGTTGTTGTCCAAGTCCCCTTAGAGACGAAGTCATTTGTTTTTTATTTCATTACACCGCCTCAGATGGCATTGTTATTGTAATTTTGAAACTCATTTATTTAATTAAATATCAGTCCTATCAAAATTTTTCATGGAATAAAATATATCGGAAATTATTTTTAAAGAAACTTTTGTTATGTAATATTTTTCATGAAAATTAATAATAAGGGAGATATTTGGATTTATTTCATTCAATCCCCCTTATAATTCCCCTTTTAAATAAAATATTTTGAATGCCATATAGCCTAAATTCTAAGTTACAACGAACTTAATTTATATTCAAATTTTCATATAAATCGGTTCAGCCGTTATCGCGTGAAAGGGTAACAAACATCCAGACAGACAGACAGACATACAAACAAAAATGCCAAAAAAGCGATTTTCGGTTTCAGGGCGGTTAATTATATAGGACCAATTTTGGAAAATCGAAAATTACCAGAAAAATTTCGGCTACAGATTTATTATTAGTATAGATTTCAACGTTTTAAGAATCGTCCTTGTCTTTCAGTTTGTAGTTCAATAACCGTTTTAGAAATCTTGTTATTGTCATTGTTTGTATATAAGGTGGAAGTGAAATAATCCTGCAGGTTGAAAGGAAGATAAGGTACATTTCAATAAAGAGAAAACCTGTATTACGGGTTGTGATTAAATGCACGGTTAATTAGAAAATTAAGTTGGAAGTTTCAGCAGTCCGGCAACATCGCCGCTAACACACTGCTCTTTCTTCTAGTAATACAGATGCAAGAGGTTAATGAACTCAGGTCTGTCTGTATCAGTGAACTACTTCTCATTCTCCTTTTTGACTACAATGTTGCAAGCTGGTCGCATTGGTCAGTGGCTTCAAATTAGTGGTTTTTAAACTAAATTTACACGAAAACTGTTCACGCATTTGAAATACGTCAGAGCGATAAATTGTTCATTATTAGATTTTCTATCGGTATGGACAAAAATCACGATCCTATTCGCGATAGTTACCGAATAAGAAGATATTAAGCATTTGGGGAAAAAAATTCTGAGAAAAGTATCAAGTATTATACAATTACAGTTATTGAAAGTACAATGTTGACAAACATAGAAACAAATGCTAGGAATGTGATAAAAACAAATGGTACTGAGGTGATAAAAATTGTAGAATAAGCAACCATGATCGATTGAAACACATCGTTCCATACTGTTTTATTGGTCAAAAGTAGTGTGACGTAGTAAAAGTGTAATAGTCTCTATAAAAATGTTTATTAATTTTTTGCAAATTTCTAATGTCACTCATCATTAATGTATTAATTAAAATAGTAGGTGATAGTGAGCATGCTTTTAAATTCCCATATTTATTTGAATTCATTTACTGCTTTTAATGTCTCCCTTTTAAATATCTATATATATAATTTGAACTGGTAATGGAAATTGCGGGAAAACGGTTGAACGGATTTTAATAACGACCCCTCATTTTGAAGCTTGGAACTCAAAGTTTTTCGGAAAAATATTAGTTTTCAGTGAATTGTCAATTTTTAAACATAATTTTCCTATTTTCCAAAATCCGTCTGTCGTCAGTTTTGAGAACTAGCTAATAGCATTCACGGCCGACTTGATATAACCTTCGCTTTTTTGTAAAGAAGAAGCGAAGCGAGCATCAAGTCGGCCGTGTTGCATTTCAGAATAAAACAAAACACATACTACAGTAAAAAATATTACACGAAGGCCATGATCTGCAAGAATGCTGACATATTTAGAGCTCAAATTAAATTGGTTATTAAAAACTTAACTTAATAAAAATAATTTACAGGTTCGATTCTGTGGTGTGTAATTTTCTGGGTACAGCTGTGTATTGGATATTAAAAACTACAAAACTTGGTTTGATGACATTATTACCATTAGAAATGAAATATTATTGTAGTTAATGCCATGATGTGACTATTTTTCATTAATTATACATATTAATGCTATATTGATGATATGAAAGTGGAACATTTTGGGGTTATATAAGTAGATATAGAGAACAACTTAAATTATATTTTGATTTCTATATTTTACTGAGTGGCGGCTATATAGTATATGTTACTGAAAGATATAAAACTTACTTAAGATAATAATATTATTAAAAATCAAATATTTTTATAATTATTAATCAAGTGGGGTTGGGTCTTTTTCATTTATTTAATGGCGGTGTAGTGTAGATATTTATATGCGTGGTTCTCTTCAGTATTGGCTCGAGAGAGAGTATCTTTCATTATTATGGAAGCAAATAACTTTCCGAATGTCTGGTATTCTTCATTGAAAATAAATCTGAAAAATGTTTATTTGAACGTCTAATCAACTTAGTTTGCAGCATTTGCTGCACAAGCCACTAGTATATTCCAATTTCAACGTATGAACTCTGTACAGTTCTTATCATATGTTTAGGGTATACTCTATTCTTCACTATCTGCCATAATTTCTTTCCACTCTTGTCGCTTTTGAGAAGACATTTGATGAAGCCATGCTTATCGGTAAATTGTAATTTTTTCTTTTCTTTAAAATTTATAACATGTGTTCAAGAGGCTGACCCTTCAATGGTTTTCACTTTCATTTCTGTTTATTTTTTAAATATCGGACTAGAGATTATGTAGCATCCGTGGAATTTGTGTTATGGAGATGGTATTTTAGTGAGATTAGTCTGTGGAATCCCTGTGAGTTTACCTGAGATTTGTCTCCGGTCTAAGTGAGGTTAGAACCCAATCCGATTATTGTAGTCCAGTCGTAACTATCAGGGACCATTTTCTCATAAAAGGGACTAAGATTTAATGTCTTGCCGGTTCTATGCTATTTACAGTGAAATAAATGGGTATGAGGAACATTGGTATTGTGATAATGATAGGTAAAAAAATGTCTCAATTGAAACTAAATTCGTAACAATTAATGTCGATAAGAGGAGGCATATTTAGACGTATAATGTATGAAGATTCTTATATTGTGTAATCTCCATATCAGCTCTATATTACATCACTTTATTTAATAAATATTGAACTGTTGTTTAGTGTGTGAACACGACCGTTGGACAGAACATCAAATTATATTACGAAAAAATTATTTCTTCATGTTTTACTTGAGATATTGTATTAAATGACATATAAGAAAGCTTTCTTTTTGTTTACAGTGAAATTGCAACTGTCACGTACTGTATTCATAGAGTAGAGATGTCCTCTAATCACATCTTGATATTGCATACGATGCTGAAGTTACAGAGTAATAGCACACATTGTTCGTCTGAAAGTTTGTACTGCACTACAGTTTCACTTTGAGTGGACATCTGTGCATCGCAAGACATTTACTGCATCCTATGATCCATCATTACCTGGTTTAGTATTGCGGTGCGTACGTACTTGACACACTTGGCGTACCAGGATCTTTACAAGCACACTTACTTTTCAGTTTAAGACCACGTTTCAGTAATTCCTCAATAATATTAAAATGACATTTATAGAAATTCCTGCTATTTATACTTGATATTTTGTATTTAAAATGATCAAACTGTATGCCATTTTGTACCGACTACCTGCGTGGTGGTGTATTCGGAAGGTTGCAGTACACAACTTTCTTGATAAAAATGCAAATAAAATGCGATAAATTAAGAAAAAAAAATACATCACTTGACTTGAATAAGACGTCTGGAATCAGTCTCTCTTGCGATCAGTTTTTCTCCATCTTTACCAATTGCTTTTTATTCATCCGTTGTAGAAGTTACTAATAGTTTCTGCTGAGATGTTTTACACGATTAAATTTAACTGTGGCTTCTTGTGTCAACAGGCGAAAAATTCGACCTTGTTTCTGTGCGTAGAAATCATGTTATACTTAAGAATGCACTTATCATTTTTTGCTACTCCAACAACATTATTACCATTAAATTTCTCTACCAAAAATGTTTTACTATAAGATGAAATTAATATTTAATAAAATCTCATACTATATCAATAATTACAATTTATGGTTCAAGAAGAGCCCATACCAGTGCTTTTTATCTCTTAGTCCACACGCCTTGAATTTTACCGGATATAAAGCAGTCACTGATTTGTGTAATTATCTAACACATAACTTTTACATTTAATTGTATCTTTATCAGATAATATTGATGACTATTACAATTTTACTACGTCATACCACTTTTGACCAATAAAATGATACGAAAGGACGTCTTTAAACCAATCACAGCTGCTTATCGCACACAATGTTATTGATTCCCTAGCATTTGTTTAATTTTATCGCTTCCCCAGCATTTGTTTGTTTTTATCACTACCCTAGCATTTGCTTCTTTGTTTGCCAACATTTCAAACTGCAATTTTTTTACGGTACTATAAAACATGCTTTTCGATCGTAATTTGTTTCCCGCATAGACAGTCAACTGAAAATGACGGCTCCGTTCAAACGTCTTGGTGAAGCTAACATTAGTGAAAAGGAATTTTAGTAAGTTAATTAATATTTTATTGTATTAGAGTACTTTATTTCTTCTAATCTTTATATACTTCCTCCTAATCGTGTAATAGTCAATTAAATCTCACTCGAGTTTTGATTTTCTCTAGATAAATCAAAACCTCTAGTGAGATTACTGTTGATAAATAGACTAATAATGATAATAATAATAATAATAATAATAATAATAATAATAATAATAATAATAATAAAATATAGTATTTTTGTTAAAAGTGAATAATCTCACCTTTGTCAATAATAATAATAATAATATAATTTAGAATAAAATCCTAAAAAGTTTTCAAAAATTCTAAGAACATATAAAAAATAAATCTAAAAAAAAAAACAAATTGATGAATGTAAAACAACTTAGACAAAATAATTACATCATTGTCACCATAGATAAATATCTTATATATTTAACTATAATAATGGTAATAATGATAATAATAATAATAATAATAATAATAACAATAATAATAATAATAAACTAATAATAACAACATTAGTTACTTGATCCTGAAACTGATCAGAAGAGATAGAGGAATTGGTTGGGTCACTGGCTGAGAAGAAACTGCCTACTGAAGGATGCACTGGAAGGAATGGTGAACGGGAGAAGAGTTCAGGGCAGAAGAAGATATCAGATGATAGACGGCATTAAGATATATGGATCATATTTGGAGACTGAGAGAAAGGCAGAAAATAGGAATGATTGGAGAATGCTGGATTTGTAGTGAAAGATCTGCCCTTGGGCAAAAACACTATGAATGAATGAATGAATGTAGTCATTATAAATGTAACATAAATTTATGTTAATATGGCTTTTTTGTTTTATTTTGTAAATCATCTCATGACCCTTCTAAGCTCTTTGCACGAACCCCACTTTGGGAACCATTGTCTTAAGGGACACTAGGACTTAATTTTTGGCCAAAATTGTAAAAATAAATATTTTGTGCTTTTTTTTTACATATATAATTACCTTGTACATTTGTTTAACATTCTGTCCTATCGTTAGTCCTCGCCTACTACTTTTAAAGGTCTGGTGACCATTTTTAAAAAGCCACACTCACTAAAAATTGCGTTTTCTGAAAACTACGTATTTAGTCAATAATAAAGTTCCTAGCGGGTTCCATTTGCTCCGATTTACATGAAACTTTGGAAGAATGCAATACACAAAGCTGTGCATCGACTTAAATCTTCACAGAAAACTTTTCATGATATGAATTTTGAATTTCTAAAAATTAAAGAAAATAATAAAGCAAAAATTACGATTCGTAAGAAAATTTTTATCTCATGAAACAATTCTCAAATTTAAACATCCTTGCGCAGTTTTCTTTATCGTGAAATGAAAGTCCTTCACACAAGATTTTTAATAGCAGAAACAATTCTGAAGCCGTCAGGGATGTTTTGAATTTACGGAATAATTTAATATCATTAAAATATGCGAAAATTAATGTTTAAGTAACTAATGAATGAAATTTGGTACTGTTATCTAAACGTACAGACACGACAAACCCACCGAATTTGAAAGAAATTAATAAAAAAAACTTTAATAGTTTCAAAACTCAGTCCCAGTGTCCCTTAAAAAATATGCTGCACTAACTCAACTACGGTGTTGAAAGCACCATTGAACAAAATACGTAATAAAATATAGCTAGTACATTTATAGAGATGTACATTGTACGTAGGCTACAAAAGGAATCTAGTGGTCTCATTCCTTACAGATATCTTAATTTCAGATGTTATGCTTGCAGAATAACAAACTTAATCAGGAGGCGAGGCTCTTTATATATCAACCTGTACATACCAGTGTACGTAGACGTGGACAAATAACCATGCCAAAGGGAATGTGAATCTCTGATCCCTCTGTGCGATTAGTGCAGACGGCGTTCATTATGAGTAAGAGACCACCAGGATCAGCTGCGAGCACGTCTGACGAGCATAGAATATTGGATGAAATTGCAGAAGGGGCAGGGGAGTGTAAAATTGCTCACACTCCCGGAGTTCTGACGAGAGACGAGCTGCTGTCTAAACCATCATAATTTGTGTGTCGAAGATACGATCGAAGTAACAGAATTGCACTTTGAGAGCCAGTAAACACTCTTGAGTGAGCCGAGCTAGCCTTGAATTTACAAGCATATGCACTTGCCCCTGGATGATATATCACATCGTGGGAGTATACATCCATCGCGAGAGAATAACGGTTTCTGCTGCTAATTCGTGACTGGACGTTCCGAAACTCGTGGTCTTGGTTCTGTCTGCTTTTATTGTCTGTTGGAAACATACTCTCCGAACAAGTTCTTACCGCTGTACTTGGAAAATGTTACGCCTACAATCTCTGCAGACAGTCATTTTCTCTTGCTATGTCCGTGCTTCAAATCTTGGATAACTTCCTTTTTATTCTACAGGGACATCATTTTATTTTTACTTCAATTTTTATTGTACCTGAGTTTTTGAATGTACTTCACTTCCACCCCTTTTACTAATGACGTTCAACCGTCCTCCACACAGATCCAAGACCGCATATACAGTCATAGTAGCCTTACGGTCAGAGTAAACAGTACGTTTCAAAAATATGTTCGCATTTTCCAGTGACGAAAGTGCTTTCAATATTGAATCATTTTCGCACAGGTACTGCCGTCCATTTGCCTACGTCGTATCCCAGTTTCCCCCACCAGCTTTTATTCGCCAGCTAGTGGCTGGGCTGTCTTAGCTCTTTTCTGAGAACATTAATTTCTGTTAGGAATTGGACGTCTACGTAATATTATACAACTGTTTAAAATAACTTAAATAAAAGGGCCTCTTAAGTAATTAACTGTCACGTGATTTCCTCCCTTTCTACGACCCTACGACATAACCACTTGGACGGACCGTAGATAGCATGTCTGAATAATTTTATCTTTTCGGATCGGGCAGAAGTGAAGATTGAATTTACAGTACGTAAGGTACTCTTTTAAAGAGTAGGTACAGAATTATTTCAACATGAGTTACTAGTACGAAGAACGAGACTGGAATTGGGATTAGGTACAATAGTCTATAGTGCGATAATACGCACATTATAACTGAAGCCTGTATTGAAATGAACGGCCACGATTTTAAAAAATGTGTTTAAATATCCATATTATGATTATTTTTCAATTTAACTTCATTCTCTACATTGTACGCTAATGTGCTGTAGACAGTATAATATACACTGCATAATGAATACGTCCACATGGACAGCTCAGTTCGTGAGTAAAAACACTCATTGTTAATACTGTACTTTATTTTGATTAAACAAAAACCTAATGAAAATGATCAAACTCAAAATCGCGATATTTCCTAGTTTACGTAAATGGATGAACTACTTTTCTTCCCTCCTATACCTAGTGAAGTGATTCATTTGTATATTACGCCAGTTTCATCGAACTCCAGTCGTGAAGGGGGTAACAAACGGCATTGATCCAGAAGTATAGGCAAGTTAATATTAAAAATGTTAGCAAAAATAAAATGATGTCCCTGTACTTTATGATATAGATTAAACCTTATTATATCCAGCAGTAACTCAGTCTACTGACACCTTACCAAGAGGGTCTTGGATTCGATTACGCACAGGTTCTGGAATACTTGCCTTGAATATACGTGTCTCTCAGGAACGTTTTTTCAGAGTATTTCGACTTTCTGTTGGAATCAGAGCCTTAAGTAGGGAGAAGCAAGAGAGCAATTGTTCTCCCCGAGTTTGAGATTGAATAGTACATTATGCAACGAGCCTATAATGGTAGTAATTAAGACGCGAGTATGTTCATGAAACGAGCGTAAGCGAGATTATTCATAAGTATTCATGTTATTCTTATCTGACTGTTTAACAGAACTGACCTTGTGCAATATCTCGTAAATTGTGAGATGTGCACCGACGCGAAAGTATTGATTTTTTCCTAGAAACAAATGTCATTGACCTTGATATAATTTAGAGAGTAAAATAAAGATTAATCTTGATATAACTTTGAAATTGATTTAGACGTTGAAAAACGAGATGACACATTGAATTTATTTGAATATTATTTACAATTAACGCTAATTATTATAGTAACAGAACATAACCTTCTGCGACAGTATTGGATTTCCAGCCTCCGTGACGTTTTGCTAGTTGTCTTTCGATTGCATATCCGAGAATAATCTATACTTGCGCTTTCATAATGCTACAATGGTGTTTTCTGATTGGTTGAACACCTGAACTTTAAGGAATAGGTGTACTTTAATGAGGTCCATTAAAGGGCTGCTACCAGGTATATAATTACTACATTTCGACATGGTCGAGCATAAAAAAATAATTAAATACAAGGTGTATCAAAAGTCGCTTTCCCCAATATTCGTTATTAGGTTACATACTTGTACACTTATACAGATGTCATAACTTGAACAAACGAATAGCTGGGTAATAACTAAGGTACGGATTTTTAGGTCGTTAAAATGTAATTTTAGGTGCCTAAAATAGGCTGAAAAGTGCAGGAAATAGTCTCTAAAGATCTAACAAAAATAATGTTTTCTTTAAAAACATGTTCCAAATCATCAGGTTCACTTCTAGAATTTAACAATTTTAAATGCTTATACACCGTTGCCATCACTACTACTAAAAGTGTAAGAACAAAAAATATGTAACTAGTTAGTCCTATAAGGTAAAGGTTGGTAATATTGTGATACTAATAATATTAATAATATTATGATAGTTCTTTTTTAATTTTTTTTACAATTTTGCTGAGCGAGAGAAGGACCAGTTTTGTACAGAATCTTGTCAAAGAACATCCCCTTAATACGTTGACGCAAAAAACCGATCTTTCTCTCACTCGGTAAAATTGTAAAAAATTCTCAAAAAGAACTACCATAATATTATTAGTATCACAATTTACCAACCCTTACCCTATACAAACTAAACAATTAAATGTGAAAAATAAGTTTTAGACATAATATAATCAATTTTTACCAAGCCTTGTCCGTTAATGTCCATAATTAGCTTCACAATAAATTACCAATACTTTTTTCTAAATGCTCAACTAAAAAGTAATGCCGTCTGTCACTCAACACAAATTTGTATGCTGAAAATGGACGCTCCACATCCACTGAAGTAACAGGAGTGTATTTCAATTTTGACACTAATTGCACAGGAATGTTACATTGTAAATCCGTGTTCTTCCCTGCTAGGATATCTGAAGCAGTACGCAGGTCCTTCAGTCCTAAATTTCTCTGCAGAACTTGCTCCAGTTTATCCCGTACTTTATTTCCAACAGAACTAGGAACACATTTCGAATTTAAAATACAAATTTCCGAAATAAGAATGGTGTTTTGACCTATTAGAGATAAAACATACTTAAAAATAGGCTTTGTCGTCAAAATAGGCATTTTAGGTGCTATTAAAATACAAATTTTAGGCATAGTCTTATATGAAACGTGTACTTGCAAGTTTTATGAACTTATCTTTTAAGGATTAAAATAAGTTTTTAGCTAAAATCCGAAGTCTAGTAATAACTGATGGGTTGGCAACCATGTTCATGCGTCAACTGTTTTTCCGATGTCATGTCTTGAAAACAGCCCTCGTTTTGCCGATGTGCAGTTTATATGGCAACAGGATGGAGAACGACCTCATTTTGATGTAGGAGTGTGGGACTTCTTGAACCAGCCATTCCATGAATGGGTTGGCCGTCGTGGCACAACAGAATGGCCACCCAGATCATGCGTCCGACGGCATGTGATTTTTCGCTGTGGGGTATCCTGAAAAATAATGTTTTTGCTCAAAAACCGCAGGATCTGCATCAGTTGCGACAGATGATCGAACAGTCATTCGTGAAAATCTATAAAAATCGTGAGTTGCGTTCTGCCATCTGTATGTAAATCAGTGTCTAAACGTTGTGAATTGTATATCGAGAAACAAGGCCTCCATTTTGAACAAAATTTGTAAAGGAATGTGTAGTCAAATGCAAATTGAATGTAATTAAATGTAAGGAAGTGTTTGGGGAAAGCGACTTTTAACCCATCCTCTACTACTACTAAAGGACAAATGTGAGAACTGCATTTTTCATTTAAAAAATAAAAGTCGAGCTAGTTTATGATTTTGCTTAAATGAAACAAAAGTATTACCTTTCGTTACAATAGTGGTTGTTACTGTTGTAAATAGCCGCCATGGTGGTTTAGTGGCAAGAGCGCAGAACTTATAATCCTGTGGACCCGAGTTCGATCCATATTTGTAACTAGTGTCGAGCAAGTTCGTGGTCTAGGTAACAAAGGGGTTTTCTCCTTGAGCTCCGGTTCCCCTGTGCCATCACAACAAATCTCCATCATCAACTCATCTCATCGAGGGTGTAGCGTAGACCAGCCTCCTGTGGCGCATCCTGGGTAACGATTCTGTCCGTAAATTGGTCTACATAATAGCCTCATATGGGTGAATGACGTAAGTGAAGTATCCGCCATTAGTAAAAAGATCTATTGCAAATAAAAGTACAATTTATTTGTTCAGTTGAAATTAAAATGTATTTGTGAATTAATTGTGTGCGTTTATTTATTCGCATCTGTGTAATATTAATAACAAATGCATGGAAATTACGTATCGTATAGGTGGAATGAGAATTTAACTGAGCTTATGTGTGAAAAATAGAAATGTGCTGTAAAGTGGGGTAAACTTGGTCATGAAACAAAAACTAAACCACAATATGAACGATATTTATGCTTTAAAATTATAAGAAGTACTTAAGAAATTGAAAAAATAACGAACTTTAAAATATGTTCAATGCATCTGATATCACGGTTTAATTTATTTTGTGGTCAACTTTACCCCATTTTATGACATGGTAAATAGTTCATTTCAGAAGAAATAGGGAGGGAGTACGCTATGTAATATACTCTGTGTCATAAGATCTTTCTTAAGAAATCTTACCCCCTCCAAGCAAAGAATTAAATGATACCCCTGGCCGAAATATATTTCACCATTGCTTTATTATTGCTATGTCATCGTCATTATCGTCATTAGGGGTTTTCTCCGGGAGCTCCGGTTCCACTGTGGCAGCTCAACAAATCTTCATTTCATATCATAATAGCCCCTTATGGCGCATTCTGACCAACGATTCTGTCGGTAAATTGCTCTACATAACTGGCTTCATATGGGTGAATGACTAACAGTCAAGTACCTGGCATTAGACCAAGTAATAATAATAATAATAATAATAATAATAATAATAATAATAATAATAATAATAATCATAATAATAATGATTGTTATCACCATCATAATCTTCAGTATCTTTTTTTCACTCTTGGCAAAGCATATGCTTCGATTAAGCAACACCAGCGAACCAGTTTCGAGCGACAACTTACAGCTCAATGCAAGTCTTCCCCTCTCCTTTCGTCTCCTCTTCTTAAATGACTTCCTTGGTATTACTACTTTCCTCTAACCTTGGAGGTTTCAAAACAATGCTCGTCTTTCAACTGCATCTTGATCTTTACGCAGAGTATGTCCAATTCATCTCCACTTTCTCAATATTTTGGCTGTCATCCAGTCCTTGCTTTCCTCCAAAGATCTTATGAGTAATATAAAAAATATGTAAAAATCTTTAATCCGAGTTGGATGCTAAATTGCCTAGTAGTTGATAAAGGATCGATTGTCTTTAACTCAAGGTTTGAATTATTTGACCTGTTCTGTCGCCATCGGTTGTTTTTAACTCAGGGTTTGAATTATTTGATCAGTTCTGTCACCATAGGTTGTTTTTTTAACTCAAGGTTTGAATTATTTGACCTGTTCTGTCACCATCGGTTGTTTTTAACTCAAGGTTTGAATTACTTGAGTTGCACTTCGCCATCGGTTGTTTTTTAACTCAAGGTTTGAATTATTTGACCTGTTCTGTCACCATCGGTTGTTTTTTTTAACTCAAGGTTTGAATTATTTGACCTGTTCTGTCACCATCGGTTGTTTTTAACTCAGGGTTTGAATTACTTGATCAGTTCTGTCACCATCGGTTGTTTTTTAACTCAAGGTTTGAATTATTAGACCTGTTCATAACCATCGGTTGTTTTTAACTCAAGGTTTGAATTACTTGATCAGTTCTTTCTGTCACCATCGGTTGTTTTTTAACTCAAGGTTCGAATTATTAGACCTGTTCCATAACCATCGGTTGTTTTTAACTCAAGGTCTGAATTACTTGATCAGTTCTGTTACCATCGGTTGTTTTTTAATTCTAGGTTTGAATTATTTGACCTGTTCTGTCACCATCGGTTGTTTTTAACTCAAGGTTTGAATTACTTGATCAGTTCTGTCACCATCGGTTGTTTTTTGACTCAAGGTTTGAATTATTAGACCTGTTCCATAACCATCGGTTGTTTTTAACTCAAGGTTTGAATTACTTGATCAGTTCTGTTACCATCGGTTGTTTTTAACTCTAGGTTTGAATTATTTGACCTGTTCTGTCACCATCGGTTGTTTTTAACTCAGGGTTTGAATTATTTGACCTGTTCCATCACCATTGGTTGTTTTTAACTCAAGGTTTGAATTACTTGAGTTGCACTGTCGCCATCTGTTGTTTTTTAACTCAAGATTTGAATTACTCGACCTGTTCTGTCACCATAAGATGTTCGTTTTATGGGTAATTTGTCTTTTCAAATACCTTTAACTTCAACATGTCTATATATTTCTAATTTTGCTTTATGTGGAATACCATTTTTGGCTGGATTTTATTCAAGGGATTTAATTTTGGAAATAATATCTTTAAGATATATAAATATCTTTGGCTTTTTTTTGTTTTATTTTTCTACGGGTTTAACTGTTTGTTATTCTTTTCGTTTATTTTATTCGGTTGTTGAATTACTTGACATAGTCTGTCACCATCGGTTATTTTTTGGCTGAAGGTTTGAATTATTTGACATGTTCTGTCAACATCGGTTGATCTTAACTCAAGGTTTGAATTATTTGACCTCTTTTGCCACAATCGGTTGTTTTTTAATTTAAGGTTTGAGTTATTTGACCTGTTCCGTAACCTTCGGAGTATATTATATAGACACTAGACACCTCCACATAATCCACTTCTTCAATGAGTCTTCTCGACGGACGTACTATTAGCTTGTTTTTTATCTCAAGGTTTGATTTGACCTGTTCTCTTGCCATCGGCAACTAGACACACTAGATATCTCTACGTAACCCCACTTCCTTAACGCGTCTTCTCGACAGACGTTTTTATTCAGGCTCGCTTGTGTACGAGGTATGATCATGACACCATCCGGAGGTATCTCGAAGTCCCGAGGATAGTCTATGTTACTTTGAGACTGTTAGAGTTGCCTTGATACATCTCTGTGGTATCTTTGAAGCTGAAAATCTTGATATACAGATTGTACTATACTAACCATTCCTTTTGGCTTTTTGTGTACATACTCTAATGAATCAATTGCAGCATTGATATAGGACTTTTCATTCATCACACTCTCCACAGGCGCTGGTCGTGGTCAGACATCTTGAGACAACACGGAATTCAAACAAAACATCTCGTTTCTGCGGTAGGAAGGCAAATCTAAAGTTTCTTGTCCAGCATTTGAACCGGTATTCGCAGCGTCTGTAACCACAAACGTGACAACCGAGTTCAATCAGTGTTCTTGCCTTCCTTTTGTTTTTATCTTCTCTTTTCTTTTGACCTATTGACTTCAGACTCATGAATTCTATGCCAATAATTCCGATAAAGAATTGGGGTAGTGACGTAGTCCCTGACCTGAAAACCTTGGGTTTGCGTTCAAATACCGTTTGAACGGGAAAGTCCTATCTCCGCCGATAACACAGTAGGCCTAAATGCAGTCGAACTTCGATATCTCAAAGTGCTTTGGGAAATGCATAATCCTTCGAGTTATCGAAAATTCGAGATGCAGAACATATTCCACATAAACCTCAGTTATCAACTGCACAAATGCAGTAGCCTAGTGTATGCAGTGAACTGCTATTGCGTCCTAATACCACCAATACTGTAACTGTACAACTAACTAAGAATTGAATTGAATACATAGAAGTCAGTACTTATTTTCGATCACTTAATATTGACAATTTAATGTTTTTATACAGCAGTGGCAAAAAAACCCGGACCGACCCTTGTAGCTGATTTCAGAGCCTTGTTCACTCCAGAGCACGATAGACTGGTAACTAAGACTTTCGTGGTTCGAATCCTGCCTGAGAAGAAAACTTTTTTTTTGTTTCTTATTCAAATTTATTCCCAATACTTTTCGATTGCTGGTAAAATTCATGTTCTGAGAATAATAAGTTAATTAAGTAGTATCGCTGCAATCGAAAAGTATTGGGAATAAATTTGAATAAGGAACAAAAAAAAAGTTTCCTTCCCAGGCAGGATTCGAACCACGAAAGTCTTAGTAACCAGTCTATCGTGCTCTGGAGTGAACAAGGCTCTGAAATCAGCTACAAGAGTCGGTCCGGTTTTTTTGCCACTACTGTACATATTTTCTTTTTTACTTCAAATGCACTGGACATAATCTAAAATGTTATGGCTATGACTTCTTGTTACCGTACCCAGAGAACTGCCGTTGCAGAGACTAGGCCTGTAGTAAACTTAAGGTTCGAAATTGTACAGTAAAACTTACATGGGTAAAAGCATTGAAATTATGATCTGTTGCAACCCATTTTTCGAGCAGTGGAACTTCAAGATTATCTATAGACCACATCTCTGGTTTCCAGACTGACGATTTTATCTTTTTATTAACACAGACGAACTTCAATTCTAATTTCAAAGCAGATCGCTTTAAAATAAAAACGTTGAGGACATCTTAACGTCCTTCCCCACCCACTGTAATACAGGATCCCATTGTGTATACTGCAGTTACTGGTACTCCTACAGAGAAGTAGGATTCCTGGAGGGGAGAGGCATTAGCTCTGTCCTCTGCATACAGTATAGGAGCAATGATAAGAGTATTGTTCACTTCTTGAGGACGTTTGTATTGACAGGAAAACAGTAGCGCCTACTTACAACGTTCGCTAAAGTGAAGGTACTTCATCTCTTTCATTTTATTGTATAGTATTGAATATTTTCACCCGAACTTCTAGTCAAACATAAATGTTTTACGGCTGGGGAATAAAATACTCTTCGAGATATCGAAAACTTCTAGTGACAGAACTTTACACATACGATGCTGCCGGGGAATTAAAATTACCTCGAGATATCGAAAACTTTTATTAACAGAACTTTACACATGCGATGCTGCCGGGAAATTAATATTACTTCGAGATATCGAAAACTTCTATTAACAGAACTTTATACATAAGATGCTGCCGGGAAATTAATATTACTTCGAGATATGAAAACTTCTATTAACAGAACTTTACACATACGAAGCTGCCGGGAAATTAATATTACTTCGAGATATCGAAAACTTCTAGTGACATAACTTTACACATACGAAGCTGCCGGGAAATTAATATTACTTCGAGATATCGAAAACTTCTAGTGACAGAACTTTACACATACGAAGCTGCCGGGAAATTAATATTACTTCGAGATATCGAAAACTTCTAGTGATAGACTTTACACATACAATGCTGCCGGGAAATTAAAATTAGCTCGAGATATCGAAAATTCGAGATACAGAAGTTCGACTGTAACTCGAAAGATGGTGTCAATCCCTGTACGCGGCGGTGTTAGCACCGCCACGGAATCTCAGTTCTTAGTGTTAGCCACAGTCTACTATATACAGTCGCGAAGCTTGAGGTGTTTTTTTGCAAATCTCGTGATAAAGCGCTCCAAGCGGTTAGCAACTAGAAACAATAGACTGTCCATGGTCGACTTTGGACTGTGTCGTATTTCTGTCGAGTGCTAGCTCGTTGCGTATTTCACATTGATGCTTGTGAAATGTTCGTTATTGGTTATAATGAAAATGTTAATGGCTAAAATATAATAATTGGAATAATAATAATATGGGACAAGGAGGAGACGTTTGTAGTCCTATAAATCGTAGCAACAGTAAGAGAAAGAGGCCAGAGTTATCCTTTTTCCGATTTCCGAAAGATTCAGAAAGGTTCCTGGGTTTCCACAAGAATGCTGTGCAGAAACAAAACTGTTAATTTGAAGTTCTTTGTGACTGTTAGAATACATTATATTCTTAAATTTCACAATGAAATGTTTCAGTATAACCGAAAGGACATTAGATACCGGTTAAAGTTCTGTCACTTAGGCTGCTAAATTTCCAGAGAAATAAAGGTTAGGTCTACTTTTTTTTTCAGAGGATATATTTTTAATTGTAGCTATTAATTTTGTTATTATTTTTATGTGTTATTTTACTAAAGACGTAGAAAAATTAAGCTTGTTTTAATGAAATTTATTGATCACGTTTTATTTTCAATTCTGGTGGGATTATTATTGCTTAGGCCTACTTTTTTCTTCAAAGGATATGTTTTTAATTATAGCTGTTAATTTTGTTGTTATTTTTATTTGTTGCTTTACTAGAGACGTAGAAAAATTCTGTCACAATAAAATTTATTGATCACGTTTTATTTCCAATTCTGGTGTGATTATTATTGCTTAACCTCATCCCACTTTGTTAACTACGTAAGCATACACTACAAGTACCGGTACACGTAAGTTACTCCATTAATTCATATTTCCATTATTATTGTTGTAAAGAGAAATGCAAATTAATATTTATTGGTTTCATAGTTAATTATCGCTATCGCTATAATCTTGAATGAGTGAAGCTATTATAGTACATTTCAGTTCGTTTTCCACAAACAAAACTTATATTAACTTATTTCTTGCAGGTATCTTCGAGTTTATGGTGGGATTTAATATGCATTCATTAAAATAATAAATTAACTTTATGCATTTAATATTTCAATAATGGAAGGAAGGTGGTAATTTTTTCCAAAAGAACACGACAACGAAAGTGTAACATATTTTGTCGGCTGCTAGGAGAGAGATCTGCGATGATGAGGCGATAGTAGCGATCCTAGTGATGGGCAACTACCCATGTTTGCATTTTTACTACATATTGAGCTTCGCGACTGTATATAGTAGACTGTGGTGTTAGCTCCCCCACATACAAATAACCAAGATTAGGACTGACTACTTAACTTCTTTACTAAATCATACAGAGTTGTTTATGAATGGTCCTCATGGATCAACCAACGCTCATGTGTATTCGTTGGTCACCTGATCATCCGTATTGAAAACAATTTGTGTTCGCTGCTGACTGACAGTACACAAGCCACCGTCAAAATGGGAGACTTCGAGTATTCTGAAATATTCAGCCAAAATGGTAAACATGTGCTGATTGTGGATGCACACAAGTGTTACTTGAAGCACGAAGCGAAAAGTGAACGGGTACAAGTGTTACTTGAAGCACGAAGCGAAAAGTAGACTGAGCGGATGGTGTCGTGGTGCCGCAGTATGGGATATTCAGCCTTCAAAATATTTCCTTATTCACGAACACTTTTCTGGATTTGCAAACTGAAACTTATATCAAATTTCTCAGCTGCCATATTGGAATAATCAACAACAAAGCCAGAAGTTCAATGACACACTCACTTGTCAGTGGCGCCAACTTTTGGAAAACATTGGGTGGGATCAAACACGAATTGTAAGTTAAATAAATATCATGAATAATAATAATAATAATAATAATAATAATAATAATAATACAAATTATTGGGTGGGCTTGGGCCCCATGGGCCCATATAAGGTGGCGCAACTGGTCACACACTCTCATTGCAAAATTCCTACAGTTATATGAAAGTAAAGAAATAACTCAACACCATTCTGTATAAAAAAATAATCATGAAAGCAAGATATCGAAGAAAAAAATGAAAACAGAAATTTCAGAATGATTTTCCCATTATTTTCTACGGATAATCAATAATTTTAATCACTCTTCAGAAAATTTATGCATTCAAATTTTATTAAACTTAAAAAACAACATTTTACATAGTAAATTAAGCAAATTATTTAGTATTCGTGTCCCCTTTTCCTCTTTTCTTTTTCATAATTTCAATATACATTTACATCTCAACTTCTATTCTGTTCTTGACTTGATTCTCTACTTTTATCTTCGAAATTATCCGTGGCTGAAGAGAAAGACAGACTACGGCGTGAGTCACATTCTTAGTCATAACATGGCCAACATTGAACAAGTTTATATATAAATACACATTTAACATAAGTTTAATATAGCAATTCCTTTGTTTTTTAGAACATGTATTTATATTAGGCGATTGTCACGATGGCCATGACTAGATCATGATAACCACGTGACCGCAATTCGTGCCGAAGCCTGTCTTTCTCGTTAGCCACGGTAATTATCCCGTTTCGTAATAATGGTTTGGTTTTGTAATTTTATTGAATCCTTGTTATGATCTTCAATACAAAATAGTTATTTGTACTCGTAGGAACCGCCAACCAACACGAGCTTGCTCAAACGGGTGTTCGCTACGTCAGTAATATGTAGACTTCGTGGAATTGCCACGAGAATCGTAAGCTTTACTACGCTCGCGGTATAGACTGTATGAGAAAGGGACGTGCAACGGATGGAGTATGCCTCTGATCTAAACACTGAGCAGTATACTGCGGTTACAATAAAACCTGTATCCTGCATTCAAGAAATATAATGAATGATCATTGAAGTAGCAACTGTCTAAACATGTAAATACACAATTATTTTATAGTGAGATATATTAACTCTTAAAATTTAATGTAATATACTCACATCATCCTTGAATATGTGCATTGCAGTGAAGAGTTAACGTACATTTTAAGCGACTGCAAAGTAACCTCCTCCGATGGTCACTTAAACAGTTTTTATTTTGGAAAAATGTACGTTCAACATCACACGATGTAATAGGTGCATATTTGAAGAACGGGAAGTCACTAGTTTTTAGTACACCAACTTCACACGTCTTGTCGTGACGTGATAGTACATCATTTATAGTACGAAGTTGTGAATAGGCAGAATTTTTAGCAATAATGTTTCTCATCTTACATTTAACTTTTTCTGAAATTAGTGATATTTTGGATAACGATTTGTGATGCTTTATCCGCTTTATTAAGGGCTTTTGAGATTTGTAGTTTAGACGATTCTAACAGGGTGATCCTTTTGGACACGATTTTAAAATTAGAATCAATGCACAGAATATCTTCCAATAGCTGTTCAGAAGGCAATGATTTTACAGCTGCAACAGCGGAACTGTCTGTGCTATCTAATGCATCAATTACCTCCATTATTTTGCCGCAATGTTCTGCATAATAATTAACAGCATCCAACCACGTTCGCCAACGGGTCAAGACTGGCTGCGGGGGTAAGGGTATTCCAGAGGTAATCGTTTGGAACAGCAACACTCTCATTGTAGTATGTTTGATTGAATTCTTGTCTGCACTGAACAAATGTTAAGCTTTGACTATTCCGACCACAGTAATGCAAAAACAAGTTCTTACATAGGTATACATTAACTTTAGCTGCTCTATCTATTTGGACCGGTCACATCTCTTAACATGAACTGCTTATACTACGAGACCGGGCGGCCGCTCACCTTCTCTATACTACCGTACATCAGCAACCTGATTGCATGCTGCGTGTGGCAATTCAACGAAGTCTAGTAATATGTATTTATTTTGTATTTTATGTAGCAATAAATACTAAATACCGGTACTAAATATTACAATTTAATACAAAGAATCTATAAATTAAAATTTTGCACTCCGTCCCAGGTCTGCAAAGTGAAATGGAATATCTTTGTTATTTGTGTGTGTGTTTGTGTGTGTGTGGGGAGGGGGGAGAGCTAACACTATCAGAATTGAGTTCCCATGCAGGAACTTACACTCTTCGATAAGCTATTAGAGTAACCGTGACGAAGGGGGTGTATGACCGTTTAAGACTTTGTAACTGTTTGAAATTTTTCCAAGATTTCCCTAACTGTAAAGCGAATGACAGGTAACCTTATGGCTATTCATCGATACCTTCTCGCTAATGTGATATCTCACTATCATCAATTCCACCGACACTACACAGTCTCTGAGTTGATACAGCGTCGTTAAATAACCGATCAAAAACTTCCCTCCTTGCCATTATGGATTGAACATCCATTTCGTGAAACTGTTAATCTAGCATTCGTGTCCTTGCGCTTGCAAGAAGTGACGTTAATGAATTTCGTTTTACCGCACGAGTGCCCTATCACATTATGATTCCACTTGTTGAGATGCTCGATTAAAGCTGAATTTCAGGATTCCTAGTACTCAATAATCCCCGATTCCTCGTTCTGAGAGAAAACATTTCGCATCGTTGTGTGCGACTATAATTATCAATTTACTCTGTTCTTCCACAGTCGATGAAGTGTTACTGCGTTATTGCTTTAATGACCGTGAAGAGAGAGGGAGACAGACAGAGAAATTCGTATCGTACTTATTTTCACGCAAGATTATATTTGTTGAACTTACAAAGTTGCCAATGTTCTGAGATGTTTACATGGGCGGGTGGTAGTAGGGGGAAGAAGAATAAAGAGCATGAAATTTGTCGATGATATGGCGTTGTTAACAGAAGAGGAGATACACTAAGGAATATGCTACTGAAGCTAAATGACAGTTGTGTGCAGTATCGGAAGAAGATAAATACAAATAAGACCGGGTTATCGGAAATAAAATAAAGAAGGTAAACTTGCGAATTCTAAATGAGGCAGAAGAGCAATTGGACAGCTTCAAATTCTTAGGGTGTACTATAAACAGTAACATGAGCTGCTGCCAGGAAGTCAAAAGGAGGATAGTAGTGACAAAGGAAGCTTTTAATAATAAAAAAGCAGCTTCTTCTGCGGACCTTTGAAAAAAGAATGAAGGAAAAGATTAGTTAAGTACTTTGTGTGGAGTGTGACAATGTATAGGGCAGAAACATGGACATTACGATGAAGTGAAGGGAAACGACTGGAAGCAGTAGAAATGTGGATATGGAGAAGAATAGTGTGTGTGTGAAGTGGACAGATAGAATAAGAAATGAAGGTGTGCTAGGAAGAGTAGATGAAAAAAGTGTAATGCTGAAACTGATCAGGAAGAGAAAAAGAGATTATTTGGGCCACTGGCTAAGAAGAAGCCGCCTACTGAGGGATGCACTAGAAGAAATGGTGAACGGAAGAAAAGTTCGGGGTAGAAGAAGATATCAGATGATAGACAACATTAAGATAACATTAAGCTATATATATGGATCGCATGTGGAGACTAAGAGGAAGGCGGGAAAGAGGAAAGGCTGAAAATGCTGAGTTTGCAGTGAAAGATCTTTCTATGGCAGAAAACTGTGAATGAAATTCATTCATTCATTTATTATCTTCCATAGATCTTACATGAGCAATGAAGCTTTAAGATGTGGAATAAGTCAAAATTTTACAATATTACAATTACAATTTTTACAAATTTTTACAATATTTTACAATTTTTACAGTTTTACAATGTAGTAATTTTCTACAATGATGAGGTGAGGTCCGAGGATTCGCCAAAAGATTACCCGGCATTTGCCTTTTGGTTGGGGAAAACCTCGGAAAAACCCAACCAGGTAAACAAATCAAAGGGGGAAATGAAGTGATGCCGAGGACTCGCCATAGACCATCCGGCTTCAGTCCCACGGCTGGAGAAAACATCGGAAGAAACCATTCAATGAGACCAAAGGGGGATCCAACCCAAGCCCGAACGCAGCTCCGGATCAGCAGCACAGCGAAGGTGAACTAAACCCCAAAATAAAATTAAATAGAAGCACAACAAAGTTCTTTATGAATTACATGTATCATTATTTTGTTAACTGAAGCTATTGTAAATTAAGAATTCATTATGAGTCTACATTTCTTTTAATACAACAAAGTTAAGTATTTCTTCGAACGTATTTTTATGGGTTATTTAGCGGCGCTTCACCAACTGGGCAATCATTTTGGTCGGTGGAATTGGTGATAGCAAGAGGAGTTCGAGGATTCGCCTTGAGATTTCCCGACATTCGCTCTCCGGTTACAAATACGTATGTCTGCTTCACAAAAATCCAACCAGGTTATCAGCCTACAGTTCTGATGCACGTCCAAGCGCAACCTCAAAACAAAGTCCATTTCGCTAACCCCTGAGCTATGCCGGTGGTATTTACTTCTTACGGCACGTCAGTAATGATGACAGTAAGACAAATGCCTTGGGCTTGCAACTCAGTGATTACTTCTCATTGCCTTTCGGCTCGCGGCTAGCTTTCGCTAAGCTTTCAGTATCTTCTTGCTGCTACGTCCTTTTGAGTAGGTCTATTACTTGTAAGCATGTATTATCTTACTTTTTAAGGTGAAGAGTATGAGCTTAGTAATGAAGTGAAGACTAGCCACCGGCGTAGCTCAGTCGGCTGAGGCGCTTGTCTGCTGATTCCGATTTGCGCTCGGGCGTGGGTTCGATTCCCGCTTCGGCTGATTATTTGGTTGGTTTTTTTCAAAGGTTTTCCCCAGCCGTAAGGCAAATTTCAGTTAATCCTTGGCCTCACTATTCATTCATTCAGAATTTTCTGCCCAAGGACAAGTCTTTCACTGCAAACACAACATTCTCCAATCTTTCCTATTTCCTGCCTTCCTCTTTGTCTCCGCATACGATCCATAGGCATATATCTTAATATCGTCTATCATCTGATATCTTCTGTCCCGGACTCTTCTCCCGTTCACCAATCCTTCCAGTGCATCCTTCAGTAGGCAGTTTCTTCTCACCCAGTGACCCAACAAATTCCTCTTTTTCTTCCTGATCAATTTCAGCATCATTCTTTCTTCACCAATCCTTTCCAACACAGCTTCATTTCTTATTTTGTCTGTCCATTTCAGACGCTCTATTCTTCTTCATTTCAAATGCTTCTAGACGCTTCTCTTCACTTCGTCGTGATGTCCATGTTTCTGCTCCGTACAATACCATACTTCACAGAAAGCACTTCACTAGTCTCTTCCTTAGTTCTTTTTTTAGAGGTCGGCAGAAGATGGTCTTTTCCTACTAAAAACTTGCTTTGCAATTACTATCCTCCTTTTCACTTCCGAAGCAGCTCATATTATGGATTATAGTACACCCCAAGTATTTGAAGCTGTCCACTTGCTTTACTGTTTTATTTAGAATTCGCACGTTTACCTTCTTTTTTTCTTTCGATAACCATGGTACCCGTAAGTAATTACATTTCTATCACCGGTCATATTACTGACTATAGTGGTGGCAGATTCTTGAATATAAAATTGATGCGTAATAAAAATCGTTTTTTTTTTTTTGTGTTTTGTAGAGATTTCAGAATAAAAATTTTATTTACAAAAAGTACTGCACATTTCGAAAGTACTGTATACAGTACATTTATTTTGTGTCATAAACTCATAATACTTCTCTTCCGAGTTCATATAAATGTCTGCCTAAGGTTGTTATCGGATGGGCTACAGCGTAAAGATGCTTGTATTACGTGAGAACGAGAACCTGATTTACGAGTACGATGTCGAACTCTGATCGTGTAAGCTTCAGCAGTCACCGGAGACTTTCCACTCCGCCGCACGACAGATACTTTCTTCTATCCCAGCACCATAAGGAAATCAGGGTCAGCAATTGAGAGTTCTCGTTAGACTAACGTAAAAATCTGTTTTATCACCTTCGCGTTTGTTGTTTTTTTTCTGTCGGCAGAAACTATTGTGTACCTGACACCTAAAACACACTTTCAGGAGTACAGAAATGCTGGTCTTGTAAAAACCACCTGTCGGTTTCCCAGTTCCAGTCCTTTCATTTCGCAGCTCTGCGTTACACTTGAGAGATGTGAACTGATTAAAAAACACGCAGAATCATCCTTCCATTAGCAGACACGGCGACCTCGCCGAATTCGCGATGAGTCAGCGCAGTTTCAAGGACTCTTTCAAATTCCTCGCTTTTATTTGAACGATAAAAGTCCATGTAAATCAATTGTGAAAGTGCGGTGGAAATAACTTCATATTTCTATCATCTGTTAACATTTCCATTAATCTTCAGTCATCAACATTATAAGTACAGTACCTGAAAAAAGTATTGAAAAATAATCCAGACCTAAGCAATTTACACATTCTTAAGTTTAAAAATAAAGTGAAAATGTTTGTATGATATTTGATAAATTTTATTATTTTTTTTAAGTGTTACTAGCATTATATGGTACAAATTTTATTGTATTTATCTGATGCATGTAACCTATGAGATAAAACATTGCAATAAATATAAATAGATCATTTTCTTAATTAATAACAGTGTATAACTCCAATAAATGATTTTTTAGCATCGCCACAGATACACTTGATTGTACTTGTCACTATCTCTTGTCACTAGAGAGTTCTTGAAATTCATACCTTTCCCGCCATTCATAAAATATTTTGATATGATACCTCTTGCACAAAAGGGGAGATCTATAACTGAAACTTGATTAATATATTTCAGTATTATTTGTATTTATCCTGGTAATAATGAAGAGTTTGACTCGTAGACATTTTGTTTTTCAGCATTAACTTCCCATGATTGTACGAGAAGATTCGAAGAGAACGGCAGTTACGTAGACTTTCGGCTCCCCACTACTACCATTAATGCATAACACAATATCAGTACGGTGGTTGCTGTCGTCTGCGATAAAACGAACTTTTCTGTTGATTTTCGAGTTCGTCATTTTTTTTCGGTTATTATATGCTTATTTAAGTTGTATTAACTCTCGCTAGTGGTTTTATATTTTATTTTATCCGTCATAGTATTTATTTTATTATTGTAAATACTTTTGTTTTATCACGTATTATTATTATTATTATTATTATTATTATTATTTCTATCATCAGCATTATTATTATTTATGTAGACTACTGGACTGTACCCGAGCAGGAGCATATGCTCATTTCGGGTATCTATTCATATGTATTCATTTCAAATGTAAATTGTAAATAAATTTGGATTTGAATTTGAATATATTCCCCTCGCAATACTTGGGGTGTACTATAAGCAGTAACATGAGCTGCTGCCAAGAAGTCAAAAGGAGAATAGAAATGGCCAAGGAAGCTTTTAATAGAGAAAGGGGCATCTTCTGCGAACCTCTGGAAAAAGAACTAAAGAAGAGACTAGTGAAGTGCTTTGTGTGAAGTGTGGCATTGTATGGGGGCAGAAACATGGACATTACGACGAAGTGAAGAGAAGCGAATAGAAGCATTTGAAATGTGGATATGGAGAAGGATGGAGCGTGTGAAATGGACAGGCAGAATAAGAAACCCTGTGTTGGAAAGAGTGGATGAAGAATGAATGATGCAGACGCTGATCAGAAAGAGGAAAAGGAATTGGCTGGATCACTGGCTGAGAAGAAACTGCCTACTGAAGGATGCACGGGAAGGAATGGTGAACGGGAGAAGAATTCGTTGCAGAAGAAGGTATCAGATGATAGACGACATTAAGATATATGGATCGTATGCAGAGAGAAAGAGGAAGGCAGAAAATATGTAAGACTAGAGAAAGCAAGGTATTCGATGAACGACTTGCCCTTGGGCAGAATACTAGGAATGAATCCACTCACCTCGCAGGGATCTTTTCGTGAAATTTTAAACACTGTGCCTTTTTGTATAGCGAAGCCATTTCACACATTCAGTAGCTACAGTGTTCCTAGCGGCGAAATTGGAAACTGAAGCACATAGTCACCAAAACTTAAAGAGTGCACCATTTCAGTTACAAAGGAAAATCAGAAATCAGTGACAGTAAAAATCAATAATAGTCTGAAATCAGGGTAATAATTTCGGGACACACT